>NC_056597.1:24261598-24274098 GCF_018340385.1 Cyprinus carpio | reverse complement strand
GTCTTTCTGAGTCACTTTGTGCAATCGCACCGTCGCACCCTTGATCTCCGCGCGGCCGTGAAACGGCCCTGAACAACACAGGAGAGACATGCACTTGTAACTTTTTAAAATTGCACAATTCTGACCGTTTTGTGCAATTATGAGTTTATATCTTGCCATTCTAACTTTTTTCATGCAATTACGAGTTAAAATCTTTTAATTCTGACCTTCTTGCACAATTGAGTTTACATTTGACAATCCCAACCTTTTTTTGGGCAATTACGATTTAAACTCGCAATTATGACCCTTTTTGCACAATTGCGAGTTTATATCTAATAATTCTGACCTTTTTTGCATAGTTGAGTTTATATTTGACAATTCTGACCTTTTTTGGGCAATTACGATTTAATCTCGCAATGATGATTTTTTTTGCAATTCTGACCCCATTTGCAAAATTGCGAGTTTATATCTGATTCTGACCTTTTTGCACAATTGAGTTTATATTTGATAATTCTGACCTTTTTTGGGCAATTACGATTTAATCTCGCAATGATGATTTTTTTTTTGTTGCAATTCTGACCCTATTTGCGCAATAGTGAGTTTATATCTCACAAATCTGACCTTTTTCGCACAATTTGCAAGTTTAAATCTCACAATTCTCTTTTCCATCGAAATTCTATTTTTTTCTATTCTTTTTTGCACAATTCTGACTTTTCTCAGAAGAATGAGATATAAACTTGCAGTTGCTAGTTATAAAGTCCAATCCTAAGGGGGGAAAATAATATTTTCTTGTTATTTTGAACTGGAGAAATCGTCACCTGCTCTGGGACTTGTAAGCGGTGTCTGAACTTTCCCAAATCGCACTGAACGTTTCATTTAGTTTGCACTCATGAATTATCATTTCTTGCAAAATAATAAAAACAAATAAACATTCAGTACATAAAACAATAATCTACTTTAGTACCTTTACTCCAGTAAAGTTGAAAAGGAGTATTTAATACTTTATTACTGGAGTGATATTTTATTAGGGTAACCACTTGATTTGTGTATTTCATCCACCACTGGCCAGATCCAAACGTCATGTGAGGTTTCTACAGGAAGTGAGCTGTTGGACTGACGCTCATGTCAGAATCAGACGCATAAATAGACTCATCTCTTTAACCTCCACTACAGTCATTTAAATTGTGTCACACAGAATCTGTGCACTTCCTGTTCTGATTAAAAGAGGGAATCTCACTGATTACAAGACAACAGTCAAACGTGCAATTATGAGAATAAAAAAAAAAAAAGATTTTCAGACTAAAATCGTGTTTGCCAGTGTTGTGGTTGCTATGCTATGCAGTTGCTGAGGTGATATAAGTGGTTGCTAGGGTGTTGCTATGTGGATGCTTGGTAGTTGGTTTTGATATGATGCTATGCAGTTGCTAAAATATTCTAAGTGTTATGGGGCTTAATATATGGTTGCTATGGTGTCCTGAGTGTTTACTATTGTGTTGCTATGCAGATGCTAGAGTGTCCTGAATGGTTGCTAGGGTGTTGCTATGTGGTTGCCATGTTGTTTTGAGTAGTTGCTAAGGTGTTGCTATGTGCTTTCTAAAGTGGTATGAGTGGGTTTTGATATGTTGCTATGTGGTTGCTAGAATACTGTAAGTGTTAAGAGCATTTATATATGGTTGCTATGGTGTGCTGAGTAGTTGCTATGGTGTTGCTATGTGGTTTCTGAAGTGGTACGGGTGGGTTTTGATGTTGCTTTGCAGCTGCTAGAATATTCTAAGGGCTAAGAGCATTAATATCTGGTTGCTGTGGTGTGCTAAATAGTTGCTGGGGTGTTATTACTGGTTGTTAGGGTGTTACTATGTGGTTCTAGAGATGGTATGAGTTGGTTTTCTACGGCAGAGCTATGTCTTGCCTTGCTTGCTAGGGTGTTGCTATGTGGTTCCTGAGGTGGTACGAGTGGGTCTTGATATGTTGCTATGCAGTTGCTAGAATATTCTAGGTATTAAGGGCATTAACAAATGGTTTCCATGATGTTTTGTGGTTGCCAGGGTGTTGCTATGTGGTTCCTAAAATTGTATCAGTGGGTTTAATATGTTGCTATGCAGTTGCAAGAATATTGTAAGTGTTAAGGGCATTAATATATGGTTGCTAGGGTGTTCTGTGTAGTTGATAGTGTGTTGCTATGTGGTTCCTGAGGTGGTATGACTGTGGTCTGCGGAGTAGTTGCTAGGGTGTTATGAGTGGTTGCTAGGGTGTTGCCATGTGGTTCCAGAGGTGGTATGGGTTTTTATATATTAGTTTGTGGTTGCTAGGATATTTTAGGTGTTTACTAGGACATTGCTATATGGTTGCTAGGGTGTTCTAAGCAGTGACTAACTTCATTTCTCATTTGATAGGTCACAAGCATTGGTTACCTATGAAACTGTTGTTAAAATAAACGAAGGACACATCCTTGTCAACCTTCTTCCACTCGATGCGAGGATTCTCGTCGTTTTCTGTCTTGAACTCACAGGAGAGCTCAGCGTCTGTGGAGAACAGCAGACGTGATGGAGTTACAGCACATCATTGTTTGTTTGTCTGACTGACTGATGTCTCCATGACGACGCAAACACACACACACTCACCCGAGAACTCACGCACTTCCACTCCAGGACTGCGGCTGGTGACGGTGACGGGGACGACAGCCGCGCCTGAAACAGAGAACACCACAGTGATGTGTGTATATAAACTGTAGTCAGTGTGTTGTCATGTGGTTTCTAAGGAGTTCTAGGCATTTACTAGATCACTAGGTGTTTGTGTGACCACATCTACAACGTTGCTATAACATTCTGGATAGTTGTTAGGATGTTACAATGTGGTTAGTAAAGTGTTATGACTGGGTTTTGATATGTTGCTATGGGGTTGCTAGGGAGTTCTAGGTGTTTGCTAAGACACTGAAATATAATTGCTATAATGTTCAGAGTTGTTGCTATGTGGTTGCTTACAGTGTTATGAGTGGGCTTAATATGTTGCAATGCGGTTGCTAGGGAGTTCTGGGAGTTTACCTGGACATATCTATATGGTTGCTATAGTGCTCCTTGTTGTTGCTATATGGTTGCTGAGGTGTTACAAGTGATTTTCAGCATGTTGCTATGAGGTGTTTTCTAGAGCATTTATACAGTATATGATTGCTATAGATTTTGAGGTGTTGCTATGCTATGTAGTTACTAGGATGTTATGAGTGAATTTTGATACGTTGTCATGTGGTTTCTAAGGAGTTCTAGGTGTTCACTAAGGCATATCTATACAGTTGCTATAGTGTTCTGGTTAGTTGCTAGGGTGTAACTATGCAGTTGCTAGGGTGTTATGATTGGGTTTTGATATGTTGCTAGATGGCTTCTAAAGTGTTCTAGATGTTTTCTATGTCACTGACGTACAGTTGTTAAGGTGTTCTGTGCTGTTGCTAAGGTGTTGCTATATGATTGTTGAGGTGTTCTAAATAGTTTTTAGCATGTTGCTATGAGGGTCTAGATGTTTTTGGGGCACAAATGCATGGTTGCTATAGTGCTCTGAGTTGTTGCTAGGGTGTTGTGGGTGTTTTTCTGTGCTCCTATGCAGTTGCTAGGGTGTTGCTATGTGGTTCCCGAGGTGGTATTCTGATATGTTGCTATGAGGTTGCTAGGATGCCTTAGGTGCTTGTAAATGCATTTCTACATTTCCATTACATTTAGTCATTTTGCAGACGCTTTTTTCCAAAGCGACTTACAACTGGGGGACACATAAAGAGATTCTTCTTAAAGAAGCAAACAGATACAGGAAGTGCTTGTAATACCAAATTTTAGGCATAAGTACAATCTAGAAAGGGAATGAATAAATAAAGGTAGAGCTTTTTTGCATTTGGCTCCCAAACTCTGGAATAGCCTTCCTGATAATGTTCGGGGTTCAGACACACTCTCTCTGTTTAAATCTAGATTAAAAACACATTTCTTTGGCCAAGCATTCAAATAATGCATCTCATAACAAGAGATGATATCAACCCCTCAGAGGACCTCAGATGATGCCAACCCTGAAACAACATACAGAACTACCAAAGTTTTATTGCATCATATAATAATTGCTGTTAATACTGTTCATCGTCTGTTTGATTACGTCTTTAATTGATTTTTCCGTACATTTCTGCCATATGCACATAAACTGACAGTCACCACTGATAAGCTACTATTAAATATTGTAGAAACTTAATTTTATTATTTTTTAATTAAAACATTGTTCAAATAAGTACACGCTAGAAAAAGAAGGAATAAATAAAGAGAAAGATGAAGATGATTTTAAAGATGAAGTCAAGTATCTTCGAAAGAGATGAGTTTTCAGCTGTCGCTTGATAATTGTCAGGGATTCAGCATTCCGGATAGAGGTGTGAAGATCATTCCACCAGCCAGGAACGATGAATGAGAATGTTCTGGAAAGTGATTTTGAGCCTCTGTGATGGTACAACGAGGAGTCACTCACTTGCGGATCTCAGACTTCTGGAGGGGATGTAGATTCGTAGTAGTGAGTGGAAGTAGAGGGGTGCTGAGCCTGTGGCTGTTCTATATGCAAGCATCAATGAACTTGAACTTGATGCGAGCCGCAACCGGTAGCCAGTGCAAGGAGATAAAGAGAAGTGTAACATGGGCTCTTTTGGGCTCGTTGAAGACCAGTCGTGCCGCTGCATTCTGAATCATTTGTAGAGGTTTGATTGTGCTTGATGGAAGTCCAGCCAGAAGAGCATTGCAGTAGTCTAGCCTAGAAATGACAAGGGCCTGGACAAGAAGTTGTGCAGCATGCTCTGTTAGAAAGGACCTGATCTTTCTGATGTTGTGCAATGCAGACCTGCAAGATCGAGCAGTCTTTGCAATGTGGTCTTTGAAGGTCAGCTGGTCATCAAAGGTTACACCAAGATTTCTGACCGAAGTTGATGGGGTAACTGTAGAAGAACCTAGCTGGATGGAGAAATCATACTGTAGAGTTGGAGTTGCAGGGAAGACAAGAAGCTCAGACTTTACCAGGTTGAGTTGTAGGTGATATTCTTTCATCCATGCTGAGATGTCCACCAGGCAGCCTGAGATCCGTGCAGCTACTGTTGGATCATCTGGTTGAAATGAAAGATAGAGCTGTGTGTCATCAGCATAGCAATGGTAGGAGAAGCCATGTGCCTGTATGATGGGACCCAGTGATGTTGTGTATATGGAGAAGAGGAGGGGTCCAAGAACGGATCCCTGAGGAACCCCAGTAACAAGCTGATGTGCTTTGGATACCTCCCCTCCCCATTCCACCCTGAAAGACCCACCAGTGAGATAGGATTCAAACCAGTGAAGTGGAATCCTTGTGATGCCCAGTGATGAGAGGACAGACAGGAGGATCTGATGATTGACAGTGTCAAAAGCAGCAGACAGATCCAGCAGAATAAGAACTGATGATTTGGAATCAGCTTTTGCAATCAACACGGCTTCCATGACTGACAGTAGCGCAGTCTCAATTAAATGGCCACTCCTGAAACCTGACTGGACTCAAACCTGTATGGTTCCTAGGGTGTTACTATGCCACATACAGTACCAACTGAAGAGTGAAACTCTCACTGTAGCGAATAACGCACAGCACTCTGGAGGCTCTAGGATTGTGTTTGCAGACTCCCAGTGGGATGAACAAGCACAATATGGGTTTCTAAACAGATATCATTCTGTAGTGAACAGAAACAAAGGTCGAGCTTCTGTTTGCCTGTGCATTTGCGGCTAAAGTTGGATTCTGATTTCCTTACAGGAAAAGGGATCAGGTGTGTCCCTTCCTGAATAACATAACAGTCATTGTTGGCCTTCCTGTTTTGGCACACGCATCGTTAGAATAAAACTAAGAGCAATAATGAAGAACACAAGCCACAGAGATCAAGTTCACGTCACGAGTGACCAACTAAAGCAGGTTTCCAGACCAGACGTGTGTTGTGATGACTTTTACAAGATCAGTTGCCAGCTTCCTCTTCTTTCTAATTAATATGAATCACTTTCAGATTGTTATTTTCCGGATAAATGAGTGTGTAATCCATTGTTAGAGCGAGTTGCTGATAATGACGTGTGGGGAAACTGAGCATCCAAAACAAAAAGCAATCGTTGTTTCCCAACAGATAATATCATTAAAAACAGGACTGTTGCTGATTACAGTGCTTTATTTGTCGTTGTTTTGTTGTTTAAAGGAAGCACCAATCAAAACACGAGATGGATCAGAATGTGACGGGGATCTAGGGATCATTTATGTATCCTGATGGTTTTAGTCTCAAGAAATCAGAAAAACCTCAAAACAAAAATGTTTTATCTTGTATTCTTTAAAGTATGTTAGATTGCCCTGAATATGATATGTGTGTTTATACTTCAAAATATAATGGTATTACCATGGTACATGTCCAAAAACGCTTGGTAAACAGCATGGTACTTACTGGTTAGTGTTGCGTCTTGCTGTTTTTGGCTTAAAAATTGTACTGTGGCAGTACCGTAGTAAAGCGATGGCGTCACATAGTAATACTATAGTACTTTAAAGTTTAAATTCATGTAAAAATGACATATACATGGATATTTTAAGAACATCATAGTAATGTAAATGCTACTTTTTAGTATGTTAGAGTACCTTTTTTTAATACTTTAATATGGTGATCATTCAGCATTACATTATAAACAATAAAACATGGTAATATCATTAAACTTTTTGGTTAGAGTTGCGTCTTGCTGTTTTTGCTTTACAAACGTACTGTGGCAGTATAGTACAGTGATGCTATCACAAGCTAATACTATAGCCTAGTACTTTAAAGTAAAAATTCATGTGCAAATGACATTTACACGGGTATTTTAAGAACTTCATGGTAGTGAAAACTCATGGTAGTTCAATGCTACTTTTTATGCACTGTAATGCTATATAGTACATAATGTAATAGTATTATTTCAATACTACATTAAAGTATTTTTTTTAGTTTAAATTTTAAGAAATTGATTATGTGCTTTTGTCATTTTTATTACTTATATATATACACACACATTTCACTTAGCTTACTTTTTTCAGATTTAGTTATTTTAGTACTTTAACTTATTTTATTTAATTCCACGACAACATTTGTATTTTTTTTTATTTAATATATATATATATATATATATATTTTTTTTTTTTTTTTTTTTTTTTTTTAATCTTTCATTTTAATTTTTGTTTAAACTAAGAAAGTGCTTTTGTGATTTTTAGGACTTTTTGTGTTTTTAAATATTTAATTTAGCTTAAATTTATTTTTATTTAAGCTTTAGTGATTTTAGCACTTATTTTATTTAATTCCAAAGCAACATTTGTAATTTTTTATATTTATTTCAATGAAATGACATCTGTTTTTTTAGTGTACATTAACAGCAGTGGTGTGTCTGGAAGGCTTCTGTCAGCACACGCGTGTTTTAATGCTCATGTCTCGGTTTAAACATCCATTAAATCACACAGAAGGAATGCTGATGTTCCTCCACATCTGTATTATTCCAGTTGTGGAGTATGAAACGAGATGGTTGGTGTCAGGACTATACATCATCATCTTATCAAACCTCACAAGCTGCTAGCGTCTCACTGCTCACCGTCTCGTCTTTTGTGTCTCACTGAAGAAACAAAGTCACACGGGTTTGGAAGGATATGAGTGAGAGGGAATAATGGCAGGGTCTGTATTTCTGGTCAGCAGAGATTTCTAGCTGCATCTTATCGGCGAGCTCGACCTTGTACCTGACGTCTTATCACCTTTTCCTCTGTCTGTGTTTCAGGAGGGATGGAGAGAGGCATTGTGTGCTGACGGGAATCAACGACGCACATGAAAACACTGTGTCCAGTCTGATAAGACGAGCTGACCACATCTGTCCCACACACACACACACACACACACACACACACACACACACACACTCGTCACTGCTTGTGTCCTGAGTCAGCACACCAATAACTAACGTAAGTGAGAAGAACGTAAGTATGAGAAGATTTAAACAAGTATTATCATACAGATACTCCGGCTGAATCATATTTCACCACAATAAACTACAACAACAAAAAATAAATTGCATAACAAAAGGAACAATGGATCATTTTTTATTAATTATAATGAGTAATAATAAATATAATTTTTAATTACTGTAGCATTTCGAGACATTTACTCTATTGCTGTAATATAGCCCTTAATTTTAAAATAAAAATATATAAATAAAATATTTTATATAATGCATTACATAATAAATATTATATTAATATTATTAAGAATTTCTTATTTTTCTCATTTGTAATACAGTTAGTCATACGGTAAGACTTTAATACAAGAATTTTAGCATAAATTATATATTATGCAAGAATTCACTTTCTTTCCAGTAAAAAAAAAAACATTATCTTTGCTTAAAATAAAATAAACATTAGCTGAAACAAAATAAAACACCGAATTTTGCAAAGATGTTGCACTAAATTACTAGAACTGAATTAAAAATAAATAAAAAAAAACACAAAAAAAAAAAAAACAAAAACTAAAAAAAATAAACAAAAAACAAAAAAAAAAACAAATAAAAATAAAAACAAAAACAAAAGTCAAAAAAAAAAAAGTCTCAATGAAATAAGGCAAGCACGTTCTTTAACTGGTTAAAATAAAGTGGTAATAAAGCTCATTTATTACATTTATTTATTAAAGCTTATTTATTAAAGCTCATAATAGAGATTTAATAAAGCTCATTCTGATTACAAATTAAAGAGATACATCTACAGAAACTACAACCACTCAGTTGTAAATGTTGTATGAATGCAGAATAAATAGAGGAAAAGCCCAGTGTTGAGTGATTGTCGTGTTGATGGGTCAGTGTTTGTGAGTTTGTGGAGCACAAGAGACCCCGACAGAACAAAGACCCTCTGTGTGTGTGTGTGTGTGTGTGTGTGTGTGTGTGTAACCCTGCCTGAAACAGCTGGTACAGACAACCCCACCCAAAACACACACACCCAGAATTACAGTGAAGCACAGCGTCAAACTCAGCCAGAATCAACAGATGCAGAAGCAGAGACACGCCGCACATCTGAAGCCTCACAAACACGCTCCGCATCACACGCATGACCACACAAACACGCATTCCTCACACCAGCACCGTATCTGCAGCTGCCCTCCTGGACACAGACCATGATGTTACAACAAAAACACTAATACTTAACACACATATTTATTTAAGAAAGAAAGAAAGAAAGAAAGAAAGAAAGAAAGAAAGAACGAACCGAGAACACCCGAAAGAAAGACAGAAAGAACACGAAGCAAAAAGAAAGAAAGAACAAAGAAAGAAAGAAGCGAAAGAAGAACGAAACAAAGGGAACGACAGCCAGACGAAAGAAGAAAAAGAAAACTAGAAAGAAAGAAGAAAAAGAAGAAAAGGAAAGAAATAAAAAAGAAAGAAAGAAAAAAAGAAAGAAGAAGAAAGACAGAACGAAAGAAAGAACGAAAAGTAAAGAAGAGAAAGAAACGAAAGAAAGAAAGAAAAGTAAATTGTAAAAACAAATAAGTTGACCAACATTTCTGTTTAATTTAGTTTAACTTGATCTACCAAAATAACTACAATTGTCAATGAAATAAAAATGAAGAAAAACTATATAAATATATTTTTTAAAAGAAGCAAAAATGACAACAAAATTATTAAAAACCTGAACTGAAATTAAAATGAAAAATATTAAAATAAAATTTCTAAATATTTCAATGACACTAAAAGTAACAGTGATCTACAGGTTTCCCAAAACTCCTAAAAGAAGAAGAAAAATATTTATTATGGAAAAATCCAATACACACACACACACACACACACATATATATATATTATGAATTTTCAATACAAAATTTCGAAGCTTTGGAAGGAAGGAAGGATTTTTCTTTTTTTCCCTCGGATTTCCTTTAGTTTTGGAACCTTAAATATACACACACACACGCACACATATATATATACACACACACACACACACACACATATATATATACACACACACACACACACACATATATATATACATATATATATATATATATATATATATATATTATGAATTTTCAATACAAAATTTCGATGCTTTGGAAGGAAGGAAGGAAGGAAGGATTTTTCTTTTTTTCCCTCGGATATCCTTTAGTTTTGGAACCTTAAATTTAACTAAATGTTGGAAATCTCAGACGAATAAAACATTTTTAAAAACCAAGTGACAAAAAAATGGTTATACATACTGGAACTTGGTAACTTAATAAACAAGTTCCACTAGCAGAGTTAGTTACACCGAGCAGGTCACTAGTTATGGTTATGATAATATTCTCAGCTCATCTTGATTACTTCAGATAATGAGATATTACTTAAAAACTTAAAATCAGAGCAGCTAAATCACTACTGTTTTAATTAATTATACTTAATATCATTGATTCAAATCTAAACTCGCATGTTATTAACTGAACAACAACTTTAAGAGTTTAAACTGATCACTTTAACAAAGTACTGTGCTGATAACAGAGTGGATCTACTTTTATAGATGCATCAAGGTAACGAATGCCTGCTTTAGTTAAAAGTAGATCAAAGTTTGTGTTTGAGCCATTGATCTATATATATGTTCTATATTATAGATATATAATAATATATAATATTATTATTATAATATATAATATAATATATAATAATATATAAAGCGTCTGCAAAATGACTAAATGTAAATTATAGATCAGTGGTTTGATCCTCACAAATAGAACATTTTTGCACGTGTACAGATGATTTATGGAGTATTTAACTGACACACAGAGGCACTTACTGAGAGCATCTAATCTGATTCTGTAAAGGAGATCATGAGACTTTAAGAAGATCAGATGGAACAAAGCACTTACTCTGAATTAAAATCAGCAAAGCCACGGACACAAACATCTCATCCGCAAAACCGACGAGCTTTCCAAAAGAATCACTCCGCGAACCAAGCTCCAGTACACGCGTGTTTGTTCACAGAATCTGAACCGGGTTTGATTCGCGCAAAATCACCGACTGCTGTGTGTGTGTGTGTGTGTGTGTGTGTGTATGTGTGTGTGTGTGTGTGGGCGGGAACAACACTTATTACACACGCACACACACACACTTGTTCTATTACACTATATTGTAATTTTTATATAAAAACGACTGTTGAAAGTAGTGCAAGGGAATTATTTCAGTCCATTTTTACACCATAAAAAAAAAAAAATAGTCCTTATAAAAAATATAGTTCCGGCACTCAAATCTGATTGGATGAGCCAATTTTTGTTCTCACACCTGTGACCGCACTTCAGTGTATTAATGCGCCACTTTGCTTGGCAACCATATCACTCTATATTCTGACTAATTAACTATATCAGGCTACTTGGCGGTAGAAAATTTGTTGATGTTAGATCATTTATAATTGAATGATAATCAAATCTAAATTCTGACTGGATGATGCACTGATTGAAGCCTTCTGTATTAAAGCACGACGTTGCCTGGCAACCATAAACAGCATAGAGTTCACTAACGAACTATTTCTTTGCGTAAACACGGTTATGCATTCATTAAATACATATATTATAATATGCATTTTTAAAAATGTGACTTACCTCATATTTCAGACTTTTTTCCTCAAAATTCTTAGTAAACGCGAAGAGAGAAAAAAAACAGAATTGTTAGAATTAAACTCAGAATTGCAAAAAAAAGAATCTTGCAATTCTGACTTTTTTTCTCAGAATTATGCATTTATAATTCATTTTATGTCTATTTCTTGAAATTGAGTTTGTATCTTGCAATTCTGAGAAAAATAGTAAAAATTCTGAATTAACAACTCGCAGTTCTGAAGTTTTTTTCTCAGAATTTTGAATTTATTTGCTATAAAAAAAGAAAAAGATGATTGCAACTTTTTATCTCACAATTTTAAGTTTATATCTCGCAATTCTGAGGAAAAAAAGCCAGAACGATACATTGTGCCTCAGAATTGCGCATTCATATTACAATTCTACATTCTTTTTTTGAAAATGTTGCAATTCTCAGATAAAAAGTCAGATTTCACAATTCCACATTTCTTCATTTTTTTTGTCTTGTGGCAGAAAAGTGCTTCCATAGCAACACTGATACTTCCAAATGAAAGATAATTATATAAATAGCACAATTTTCAGTCGACTTTCTGCTCGTTTAGGATGAATGGACACAAACCAGGTTTGATTTGTCAAACTCTTTATGTGGATCAGAGCAGCTGAACTAACATGAGCCTAATGATCCACTCTAATAGGCGTGAGATGAGATGATTGGTCCAGTCAATCACAGAAACACCAGCAACTATGACTTATGGACACATCATGAATATTAAGATGATCAAAAGTACCATGCTAGCCAGAGTAAACCAGAGATCTGCTGCATATATAGAAGGAGAGAGGAATACAAGTGTAAAGTTGCTGTTTGTAAAAGAAAAAACTCTTTAAAGATTGAAATCTACAGACGCAAAGAGAGAAAGTGCAATAAAACAAACTTAAATGT
>NC_056597.1:24111598-24259098 GCF_018340385.1 Cyprinus carpio | reverse complement strand
GGCAATCATGAGAAATAATTTATTAATACATTCTTTTTATTCCTTTGGTAACTCTCAAATTATATGTTCTTATATTTCATACAATGATAAATTCAAATAAAATTTAGATTTTTCAGTATTGATACACTGATACATCATTATTGATTTTATTTGATTTTTTTTTCACATTCACTCACTAATGGGAAGTTACTGAGCAAGTGATTTTAAAATAAATAAATAAAATAAAATAATTATTATTATGAATAAATTCAAATTGTGCTAGCAACCAACTTTGGTGATTTCCAGTGATTAAATTTGAGGGGGCGTGGCAGTGGGTGTGGCCTCCGCTGCGAGAGGAGGAGTCAGTGTTGAGGGGGCGGGAATCTCCACCTACAGAGAGAACAATCAACCATAAATAATAATCTGAAATATTAAATGATGTTGTACATAAGATTAGTCAACATTCTCTAAATGCTATCACTGCTTTAATATGTTAATGTCTCTATGTTAATACAGTCAACAGACATAAAACAAACACATGTTCACCATGATTTTAGGAGGAAAATGTTTTAGAAATCAATGTGATTGAAATAAGAACAAAGCTTCAGAATAGAAGCTTAAAACAGAAAGTTTTCTTTGACCGAGTATAGTGTCTGTCACACAAAAATATCCTCCGCGATATAAACTGCTAAACATAAAGTAAACAGGGAAAGAGGTTAAATAAAGCTACTAACAGACAGAGATCAGCGACACGCTTGTGCCGCTTCCGGCTGCAGCGATAAAATCATTCCGTGTGATCTGACGGAGCGCGTGTAGGTTCCGCTTTGAGTTTATACCGAGACGCAAAATACTTCGTCACAATATAAATCATGTTTAATTCAATTTTACAAGCACAATCTATTATTATGTATTTATTATGAAAGCTGTTAGAAGAGCAAACCAGCTGTACACTCTCTAGTTTGAAAGTGGCTTTCTAGTCTAATAAAACACCCGTGGAGTATTTTTATTAAAGCACATCACAGATTCTCCAGTAAAATATCAATAAACTAAAACAACACCAGCATTCAGGACACAAATGCAACCTTTAGTTTATAAACTCGCTAACAAGCTGCTTAACTTATTATTACACTTATTATTAAACTCATTAAAATATCAAACAGGTATTATCACTGTAAAATATTGAATTGTGTTTAAATAAATGATATATATTTACCAAAATGGTTTTTCTTTGGCATCATTGCAATAAATAAAAATAAACAATAAACCAAGATACACAAAGCTATTTTGAAACCTTAAATAAGTAATTTTAGTTATTTATCTACAATAATAGGCCTACATAAATAATATAAAAGCACAATATCAAATCTATTTTTTAATATCTTTATTTTTTTTAATTAAAATATTCACAAGTAGGTTAATGCTGTCAAACAATCCAAAATAAGTTTTCGTTTATATATGTGTGTGTACTGTGTATATTTTTAAACACACACATTCATGTATATATTTAAGAAAAATGCTTTACATTTATATCATAAATATATTTATATATGATATAAATGACAAGATTATAAATATATCCTACATGTGAATATTTTCAGAATGTGTGTGTTTATATATATCTATATATAGGCCGACGCATAATAGTACACACATATATATTATATAAATAAAAACTTTTATTTTGCATGTGATTAATCGTGTGCCAGCACTATTTCCGTGTCATAAATACTCAGACATATGAAAGCAAATGATAATAAATTAAACGTGAGAGAGTGTGTTTATCAATATATATTACACAGAAACTGTTCAATTACAAAAACAACAAATCATCGCAGTAGTAAACTACGAGTTAATTTGCATATATATATATATATTTAAATCCAGTGACATCAAGCAAATGATACAATCTTCACAGATTTATGATGTCATAGTAACAAACTAACACTGCACTCACATCCCAAAATAAAAAAAATAAAAAAAATGAAAGATTTGTGAGCCAGAATAGTTCTCCTATGACATTTCTCTTTCAATGGAAGCTTTATTTTTAAGAGTGCATGCTGTATTTAGAGTTACTGTGGTAATTGTTTAGGGGTTTGTGTAATGGATAAGGTGCTTTTCTTACATTATGTTTACTCCAGGGACTTTACCGATGCGCAGACCAGGGGTCTTACTAGCTCACTTTATGAATCACTTCTTTGAGAACTCAAACCTGCAACTTTCAGATTACTAGAAGAGCTCTCGAACCACAAACCCACCACCAGCGCTGCTCGATAAGAGCTCAACTGCTGCAGACAGAAACCACAACTCGTATCTGCGAGGCTAAAATATCATTTAAAAACACGGTGAAGCATGAATATTATGCAACGCTACAATCAAGTAGTAAATCTGTTCATTGAGGAATAAAAAGAGGAAAGTGACCTCATGCACACATCCACAGCTAACGAAAGTGAATTCAAAGGACACTTGGTTGCAGGTTCCTTTTATTTGCTTTCAGTTCAGAAGCCGCAAGTTACTATCAGAGCCGCTGAGCTCAGCTGTGATCCTCAGTGCTTCTGTAGGGTTGGTCGCCAGCGCAGGTATAATGCTAACAGCATAGGTGTTCAGAAACACAAACCCCTATCACGATTAGCATTAAACCCGAACTGGGACGCTTTAGAGCCGCGCTCACATCCAGATCTGGACCTGTGGAGAACAAACACAAAGTCAATGCATTTCTAAAAGCAGACGGTGATGCATCCGACTTTATAGGTCTGGATTGCGGTGAGAAGTGCAAGCTCGTCAGTCCTAAAACTAGGCGTGAGTAGTGTGTTTTGCATCTTCTCCGTTGCCCACACATCCACACAATCCTGTTCAGAAAGGTGACCTTTAAATGCCGGCAACACTGAGTCACATTCAGCTCCTGCTCCCTGCTCTGAAGTCTGTCTGTCTCTGATATCACTGGAAGAGTTAGACATTAGACACTAAAGAGCAGGAAGGAAAGGTGAAGCCACCGCAGAAGCAGAAGATGCAGAAGCAGAAGCAGAAGCGTGTGGTTTTCTTCAGAGCTCTGAAACACATTTACCTCTCTGACTTCCTTCCTCGCTGTCGAAGTGTACTCCTGCCAGTCCTCCGGGGCTTGTTCTGCTGCTGAGAGCCCTGCGTTTTTGAGATATTCCCATCATCTGAAACAGGTCTCACTGACTTACAGTCTTTGTCTGATGGCTCTCTCTCTCAGCAGCAGAGAATATATATATATTAGTAGGTGAGTCATAAAAAAATCCCCACAAACGGAAATTTCTGGGGTAAATACCGGCTATGCAAATTACGTGTATAGAGGGGATTGAGATCAATATTTCACTATTATAAAATATCTAGGAAATCAAAAGTGTTACTGGGAAGTTGCTGCCTTTTTTTTTTTTTTTTAATATTAGTAAAATTACGATTAGGGATTTTCCTTTACATGCTACACAATCACATATAAGTTATAAATAAAAACAGCATTAACATTCAAGATGATGATGATAGGTTATTATAAATAACATGAAAGACACAAGATACAGCTTAGTGTTTGTTTTGTACATGGTTTATTTTCGCTGTCTCGTGTTCACGTTGTGTCCTGTTCTTCACCTGATCAATAATCATCAGTAATGCTCAGATTATTTCAGTTGGCGTGACTCAATAAAGGATCGAACCTGTTAGTCACTAAATGACTGTCTCACGCATTTTTTTTCTCATTTTACCTCAGATGACCTGCTTAACAATCCAAAGTAACTGGGTTAAACGGGTCTATTCCAAAAAAATTATAGTAATAATTAATTTTAGGAAGTCGGCATATTATACTGATTTCTGAAGATCATGTGACACTGAAGACTGGAGTAATGATGCTGAAAATACAGCTGCACATCACAGAAATAAATTACAGTTTAACAGAGATTCACACAGAAAACAGCTGTTTTACATTAGAATAATATTTCAGAATGTTTTTGATCAAATAAATGCAGCCTTGGTGAGCAGGATGTTACTAACACACACACACACACACACACGGATATAAGTGTCAAACATATAAACGAAAGGATTGAAGATGTTGAAAAAGTGAAAGTTTCCTCATGAACCACTGAGAACTTCATGAAGAAATGGCTGTTTTCTGAAGTCATCTGCTGTAATGCAGAATACAGCCATAAACACACACGAGCGGTTGATTCTAACTCAAGTGTCACAGTCACATTTCATACTAAACTACAGCTCTATTCATCAGTTCAGAATTTCATATGGCAGCACATTTCATTTTATTTGATCAATCACAAATACACAAGTATTTTTAAAAACAGTTTGACTCGGTCTCAAACTGTAAACAACAAAGAATAAAAATGTTATTACAATATAAAATAATGGTTTCTATTTTAATATCCTTTAAAATATAATTTATTTCTGTGATGTGCAGCTGTATTTTCAGCATCATTACTCCAGTCTTCAGTGTCACATGATCTTCAGAAATCATAATAATATGCTGATTTGAATTATCAACAGTTGTGCTGAAAAATATATATTTTTGGAAACTGTGATACTTTTTTCAGGATTCTTTGATGAATAAAAGTTAAAAAGAACAGCATTTATTCAAAATAGAAATCTTTTCTAATATAAATCTTTGCTATCACTTCTTAACAATTTAACACATCCTTGCTGAATAAAAGTTTTAATTTCTTTCAAAAAAAAGAATAAAAATGTACTGACCCCAAACTTTTGAACTGTAGTGTATATTGTTGGAAAAGATTTCTATTTAAAATAAGTGCTCTTTTTTTAAAACTTTTTATTCATCAAAGTATCATGAAAAAAAGTAACCTATCACAGTTTCCACTAAATCATCAGCTGATGATAAATCATCATATTAGAATGATTTCTGAAGATCATGTGACACTGAAGACTGGAGTAATGATGCTGGAAATTCAGTTGCGCATTACAGAAATTAATGTATATTTAAATATAAAAACGTTATTTTACATCATAATAATATTTTACAATATTAAATTTTTCCTGTATTTTTGATCAAATAAATGCAGCCTTGATGAGCAGAAGACACTCCTGTAAAAACATAAAAAATCGTTCTGATCCCAAACTTTTGACAGGTAGTGTATATATATATATGTGTGTGTGTGTGTATAAAACAACAATTGGGATCATAAAATTTTTAATATTTTTAAAAGAAGTCTCTTCTGCTGAGGAAGGCTACATTTATTTGATCAAAAATACAGGAAAAAATGTAAAATATTATTACAATTTTAAACAGCTGTTTTCTATGTGAATATGTGTTAAACTGTAATTTATTTCTGTGATGCACAGCTGTATTTTCAGCATCATTACTCCAGTCTTCAGTGTCACATGATCTTCAGAAATCATTCTAATATGCTGATTTGCTGCTCAAGAAACATTTCTGATTATTATCAATGTTGAAAACAGTTGTGCTGCACAATATTTTTGTGGAAACTGTGATACATTTTATTTTTTCATGATTCACAGATGAATAGAAAGTTCAGAAGAACAGCATTTATCGGAAAATAGAAAACCTTACTATCAATAAGTCTTTCAAAAGACTTACCAATTAACACCCTTGGTGAATAAAATAATTAATTTCTTTTAAACTGCTCATTAATGCAAATATCTAATCAACCAATCACATGGCAGCCGCCATCAGACTGAAGCACTAAAGAATCATTTTTAGCATATTAAGTACAAAATTAGTGCGCGAAAATAGAGCACTTTAACTACATTATGGAAGTGCACTTTTTTAAAAAACTGGGATGAAGCAATATTTATTATTCAGTTTGCTTTATTACATTGTTTTAAAATGAAAATGTTTACATTTAAATAAAAAAAAATGAATTTGTTCAAAAACAGTTCTGCTTTTAATTCTTCATTGCGTAGCTACAAGGTGCTGGAAACGCTCCTCAGAGATTTCAGTTTTAACCTGAGATAACATATATATGTGACTAATGAAATATAAGTACTGCAATGAGTGTCATTGATCATCTGATTCTTTGTTTAGACGGTCAGATGTTCTTCTTCCATATGGATCATCTCGGCTGATGATGGAGAACATCTTGATCTTCAGGTTTTGTTCGTGTAGCTCCAGTGATGCTGAGAGACACCAAATACTCACATATTCTCACATTCATGTTAATATTTCACCTCAGCTGATCACCTAAATTGCATTTATCATCTGATCGTGGTTGTATCTCTCTATAAGTGCTATTGGATCTTAGTGCTGCGTTCGACACTATTGACCACACCATTCTTTTGAATAGAATAGAAAACTTTGTTGGCATTAATGGAAGTGCATTAGCATGGTTCAAATCATACTTATCTGACTGCCATCAATTCGTAGCAGTGATTGAAGAGGTATCATATCGATCACTAGTGCAGTATGGAGTACCTCAAGGCTCAGTACTAGGGCCATTACTTTTCACGCTTTACATTCTACCCTTGGGAGATATCATCAGGAAACACAGTGTTAGCTTTCACTGTTATGCCGATGATACTAAGCTCTATATTTCTTCACAGTCATCTAAATTGCATTTGTAATGAATAACGTTATTCGTAAACTATACATACAGCAGCTTAAAACATATTTGGATAATGTTGGACACTTACATCACACTTAAAAGTGTATAAATGTCATGCACTAGAAATAAAAGGTTGATATTGCTTGCAAGGTCACACTTCTAAAAAGTAATGCAGGAGACCTGTCACCACAACCTGAACAAATGCGATTGCAAATTATAATTATTGATGATTTAATTAAAACTATTAAGTTGCAGACATTATTTTGATATGTTCTGATGATAGAATGATGTTGATCATTACATCAGCTTAACATTGTGTGTAATGTAAACTCAAATCTCTGCGTTGCTGGTGACAGTAAAGAAGATTTTTAGCTGAAACTGTGCTCCTTGGTGATTCATATAATGTAAGTCAATGGGAACCATCACTTTGAGAGTCGGAAAAACATGTACAGGTAACACAAAATTAACCCCCATGGCTTCTGGCGTTATATGTTGAGGTATTATGAAGCAAAACAATCAGTCTGTGCAAGAACTGAACATAATTTATATTATTATTATCTGTAATCCAGAGCCTCCACATTGATTTCTGGTTCGTGAATAAAAACCTGTTCTTTTTAGTGAATCAGTTCACAAGATCAGACTGAATCTTCTGACACAGTTCTTGGCTCGAGCAGCACAGATCTACGAGTTATTTAATCTCAACTTACTTTCAGATGCCTGACAGTCACTCCGACTGGAAATGAGCTGAAATAGTGGCGTATCTGATCCTGTGATGAATGATTCAAGGCTTCAGTTCCTCCAGCAGTCACTGAACTGAGGAAACAGTTCGACTCGGACCGAAGAAAGATGAGTTTTTATGGTTTCTCAGTGTTTCTGTAAAAAGGTGAGCTGATAAAGGCTAGTTTATTCACTTTATATGCTTTAGAAATTTAAAACATCCATATTTCACATCATTATTGGGTGCTTTAATAATATAATTTCCAGCGATATCGTTGACTTGATTGTACTGATACTATCTGAACTGAACTGAGCTGGACGATGACATCACTGAATCAGACTGACTTTAACCAAAATTGAGTGTTTACTGTTGTCCTTTTGTATTATTACACACAATTTTTCCTATTTAATACTATAAAGCTGCTTTGACGCAATCTGTATTGTTAAAAGTGCTATATAAATAAAAGTGACTTGACTTATAATTGTGTATACATTACATCATTGAGTGATTATGTAAACAAACTAGTGAACTGAACCAGTTCATTGAAACAAACTCTCTGAAAGAATCAGTTTACGGAAAAGAATCAGATTACAGAATACTCTGAACTACAGCTAATAATGAAGTAAGTAATTTTCAGTTTCTTGCACAGACCGATCGTTTCGTTTCATAAGACCTCAATATATCGTCAGGAGTCATGGGTATTAATTTTGCGTTGCCTGATATGCTTTTTTTGACTCTCAAAGTGGCGGTAGCCATTGACTTGCATTTTATGAATCACCAAGGTGCAACGGTTTCAGCTTAAAATCTTCTTTACTGTTCTGCTGAAGAAGTAAAAAAAAACATCTTTGATGGCCTGAGGGTGAGTAAATAAACAGCAAATTTAAATTTTGGGGTGAATTCTCACTTTAAGCATAATTTCATTAGAAGTTGTCATCAGTGTTGGGAAAAGTTACTTTTAAAAGTAATACATACCAATATTGCATTACTCCCTTAAAAAAGTAACTAATTATGTTACTTAGTTACTTTTTGTGGAAAGTAATGCGTTACGATACTTATGTGTTACTTTTTAAATCTGGGCAGTGCTTGCTTGTTATTTTTAATATAAATTTTTTTATTTTTGGCAAATGTAAAAGCCCTTTCACACCAAAAGCCTCAGGCTGAAGGAAAAGTAAATTCATGTCTGTATAACAGAACGAAGAAGAAGAAAGATCAACACTCTTCAGCAATAAAAAAAAGAAGAACAAATGTTAGTTTATACAGAGTAATTTTTGCTTATAAGTATGGTTGAGTTGGATCATCGAAAGCTCAGCGGCAAAGACACTGATTGATAAAATGGGATTTAATACATAAAGAATATTTCAATCAATAAATGGGGAAAAAAAGTAACTAGCATTACTTATTTGAAAACGTAATTCAGATATTTTCTTGTAAATTAAAAAGTAATGCGTTACTTTACTAGTTACTTGAAAAAAGTAATCTGATTACTGATCTGATTTTTTTACTTTATAGAGTGTGCGTTCGTAAAGCATGCATGCTCTTTTAAGTAACATAATTAGTTACTTTTTTAGGGAGTAATGCAATATTGTAACGCGTTACTTTTAAAAAGTAACTTGTACTGTCACACTCGCTTTAATGCTTCAAGTCGAATGCAGTGACCTCCAAACATGTAAGTGTGCCTCATCGGTGAGGAGACAGTTAAGATCGACGGGGAAATGAGTGGTTTTTTTGTGGCTGAGAAGAGAACAGACGACGAGAACGAGAGGGAGAAGGAGGGGACGTTTTGGAGAAACAGGGGACGCCCCTTAGCTGGAAATTCACAGCCTACGCTGCTCGCATATGATGTGGTAAGAATAAAACTTCCAATACGCAGGATCCTTTCCCAAGCGCTATTACAGGTCAGCGAGGAGGACAAGCGTTATGTAAGGATGACGACTGGAAGAAAACTAAATAAGGACTCTGATTACACTATGCTTGTAGAAACTATTCTGAGTATTTGAGAAACACTTTGCTCGTAAACATTCTTCTGAGTGTTCAAGAAAAGCATGCACATTTCTGGTGAGTAATTCTTCAGCCCCAACCAGATGTTCAACCATGAGAAATAAACCATTATGTCACTTCCCTTTTCAATGCAGCTCAAAAAAAACACACACATAACAGACAGTTTAATAAAGACCTTTCATTCATATAGAGAGATGAGATCAGAGTGACAGGTGGACAAGAGACTGAGAACGAGACGCTCGATCAGTAATAAACGAAAGGCGCTGGTACTTCCCAAGGTTTCTAGTGCATACTGCAGAGTTCACACTTAAAAGAGCAGTTCACAAATACTTTCACATATAGGGAAAACATTCACACTCCTGAACAGAATACATCCAGATTTTTATTTACATTTTACTACTGGTCAAAATTTGAAATAAGATTTTTTCGTGTTTTTGAAAGAAGTCTTTCTTGCTCATCAAGGGTGCATTTATTTGAACCTAAATACAGTAGAAAAATATGAAATATTATTAGGATTCAAAACAGCTGTTTTCTATGTGAATATCTGTTAAACTGTAATTTATTTCTGTGATGTGCAGCTGTATTTTCAGCATCATTACTCCAGTCTTCAGTGTCACATGATCTTCAGAAATCATTCTAATATGCTGATTTGCTAGAATTATCACTTTTATTCATCAAGGACACATTAAATTGATCAAAAGTGTCAGTAAAGACCTTTATAATGCAACAAAAGATTTCTATTCCAAATAAATGCTGTTCTTCTGAACTTACTTTCATCTGTGAATCCTGAAAAATAAAATGCATCACAGTTGTCAATGTTTTCAACATTGATAATAATCAGAAATGTTTCTCGAGCAGCAAACCAGCATATTGTGACACTGAAGACTGGAGTAATGATGCTGAAAATACAGCTGCGCATCACAGAAATAAATTACAGTTTACATTTAGTCATTTTCCAGTTGCTTTTATCCAAAGCGACTTACAATTGGTGGATACATAAAGCGATTCTTCTTAAAGAGGCAAACTGACACAGAAAGTGCTTGAAATACAGTACAAGCTAGAAAGAGAAGAAATAAATAGAGAAAGACAATTAGTTTTTTTATGATGAAGTCAAGTATCTTCGAAAGAGATGAGTTTTCAGCTGTCGCTTGAAAATTGTCAGGGATTCAGCATTCCGGATAGAGGTGTGAAGATCATTCCACCAGCCAGGAACGATGAATGAGAATGTTCTGGAAAGTGATTTTGTGCCTCTCTGCGATGGTACAACGAGTCGTCGCTCACTTGCGGATCTCAGACTTCTGGAGGGGATGTAGATTCATAGTAGTGAGTGGAAGTAGAGGGGTGCTGAGCCTGTGGCTGTTCTATATGCAAGCATCAATGTCTTGAACTTGATGTGAGCCGCAACTGGTAACCAGTGCAAGGAGATGAAGAGAGGTGTAACATGGGATCTTTTGGGCTCGTTGAAGACCAGTCGTGCCGCTGCATTCTGAATCATTTGTAGAGGTTTGATTGTGCTTGATGGAAGTCCAGACAGAAGAGCATTGCAGTAGTCCAGCCTAGAAATGACAAGGGCCTGGACAAGAAGTTGTGCTGCATGCTCCGTTAGAAAGGACCTGATCTTTCTGATGTTGTGCAATGCAAACCTGCAAGATCGAGCAGTCTTTGCAATGTGGTCTTTGAAGGTCAGCTGGTCATCAAAGGTTACACCAAGGTTTCTGACCGAAGTTAATGGGGTAATTATAGAAGAACCTAGCTGGATGGAGAAATCATACTGTAGAGTTGGAGTGGCAGGGAAGACAAGAAGCTCAGTCTTTACCAGGTTGAGCTGTAGGTGATATTCTTTCATCCATGCCGAGATGTCCACCAGGCAACCTGAGATCCGTGCAGCTACTGTTGGATCATCTGGTTGAAATGAAAGATAGAGCTGTGTGTCATCAGCATAGCAATGGTAGGAGAAGCCATGTGCCTGTGTGATGGGACCCAGTGATGTTGTGTATATGGAGAAGAGGAAGGGTCCATGAACGGATCCCTGAGGAACCCCAGTGACCAGCTGATGTGCTTTGGATACCTCTCTCCCCAGATCACCCTGAAAGACCTACCAGTGAGATAGGATTCAAACCAGCGAAGTGGAATCCTTGTGATGCCCAGTGATGAGAGGGCAGACGGGAGGATCTGATGATTGACAGTGTCAAAAGCAGCAGATAGATCCAGCAGAATAAGCAAAGCTGATGGGCTGGCCGTGCTGGCCTGGAGGACAGAGGACAAATATCATCTAGACAAGAGGTTAAAGTAGAGCATAAAGTGTCAGTAGCTGCATTCACACCCAGAGATGAGAAATGGGTAGGTGAGGGAAGAGAGGAGGACACTACAGAGGAAAGAGCGTAGGTTTCGTCTAAAAGTAACTGGTATAGGGGTTACTTCATCTCTTTACTATAGATTCACATTAAAAAAAAAACAGCTATTTGAAATTTAAATAATATTTCACAATTTCTACTGTATTTTTGATCAAATAAATACACCCTTGGTGAGCAGAATTATAAGATACAGATTCCAACTTTTTACTACTATGTTAGAGTTGCTAGTAAGCAACTTATTTTGAATTCAAGCAATTAATGTTTTAGAATCGGAATCAGAAAGAGCTTTATTGCCAAGTATGCTTGCGCATACAAGGAATTTTTTTAGTGACATAAGCTTCCAGCACACAGAGACAACAACACACAGACAAAAAAAAATTGCAAATAAATAAATTGTATGAACAGTTGTGCTATAGATGATAATGGAATAGGATTGAGTGAGATGCAGGGATGTACTAGGATGGAGGGGTAACAAATAAATATAAGTATATTGCACATTTTTATTGCATAAGTGGGGAACATTTAACTGTTCATGAGGTAGATTGCCTAGGGGAAGAAACTGTTCTTGTGCCTGACTGTCCTGGTATTTGCGGCTCTGAAGCGCCGACCAGATGGCAAAAGTTCAAAGATGGGGTAACTTGGATGTGAGGGATCCAGAGTGACTTTCTGAGCCCTTTTCCTCACTCTGGATGTATACAGTTCTTTAAGGGTGGGCAGGGGAGCACCAATAATCCTTTCAGCAGTCCGAACCGTTCTCTGTAGTCTTCTGATGTCTGATTTTGTAGCCAAACCAAACCAGACAGTTATTAAAGTGCACAGGCCAGACTCAATAGCCGCATTTCCACTGTCTGGCCAGTGCGAGCCAGGGCTTAAAACGGGCCGGGCCGGGCTAATAGCCTCGGGCCAGTAGCACCGAGGCCAGAATAGCGCTGCGTTTCCACCGTCGGGCCAGAAGCTCCGCTGCGCGTCACTAAAACCCGCCCTTTACACGTCTCTCAGGAACAACGTCATGCAACCCCATCGTTTCACTAACAAAGAGAAGTTATCAGAAAACTAAGAAATAAGTCACTGGAACTAGTGCGATCACAAAACGAACACGATAAAAGCGGCCTTTTGTTTGCATGCGCTGTTAAATATTCAAATTCAAAAGCATCGATGTTTTACTATAAGTGATACATTGACCATAATGAATCAATTTATCAGGACTCAAAATTAATCACACAGAAATAAATGAAATGTATTTCTATTTTATGTATTTATTTTTAACACTTATGAAAATAGCCTGCTTATTCAGTCGAGACTGTTTCTGTTTATTTGTAGCCACAGTAGCCTATATACGTCACATTTAGAATGAATGATAATAACTCTATTTTTATAAAAGCTCCCAAACAAAAATCATTATTATATTTTGATGACATGCTACGCGGAGCTAAACTCTCGAGACGAGACTTATGACAGATAAAATATGTTACTAAATAAATACACAATTGTGATAGAGTATAAGAAGCTGAATTTCTCCAAGTGGTTGCATTTACTATGTTTATTATGGTAACGTTAATGTTTAGCGTGCATAGTCTTTTACATCGCTTGTAAATATTCCTGCCTTTTATGATGATTACAATCCATATCGGATTGCGTTGTTTCAAACACTCGCTGCTGACTGAAAGTGAGTTTTGAGCTCAGCTTATTTTTTAGAAGTTTTTAATGCTGGTGTCATAGCTGTTATCTTTCTGAAATGAACAGCGCTGACACTCTCCAGACGAAAAGAAACTCCGCCTTTGTTCATAACCACTCCTCTAGCCCCAGCTGGCCCGCTTTGGCCCAAGGTTTTCGTCGGGCCAAAAAACCCTGGCCGCTGGCCCCGAGGAAGCCCCGACGAGGCACGATCAAGCCCCGGAAGTGACAGTGGAAACGCGACTGGCCCTGGCACGCACTAGCACACCCGCTTTAAGCCCGAGAGTGGAAACGCGGCTACTGACGGCTGAGTAGAACTGTTTCAGCAGCTCCTGTGGCAGGTTTAACTTCCTCAGCTGGCGAAGGAAGTACAACCTTTGTTGGGCCTTTTCACAATGGAGTCAATGTGATTGTCCCACTTCAGGTCCTGAGAGATGGTGGTTCTCAGAAATCTGAATGACTCCACTGCAGCCACAGTGCTGTTCATGATGGTGAGTGGGGGGAGTGCAGGGGGGTTTCTCCTGAAGTCCACGATCATCTCCACTGTTTTGAGCGTGTTCAGCTCCAGGTTGTTAAGACTGCACCAGACAGCCAGCTGCTCAACCTCTTGTCTGTAAGCAGACTCGTCACCGTCCTGAATGAGGCCGATGACTGTAGTGTCATCTGCAAACTTCAGGAGCTTGACAAAGGGGTCTTTAGAGGTGCAGTCGTTGGTGTACAGCGAGAAGAGCAGTGGGGAGAGAACATAGCCCTGAGGGACACCAGTGTTGGTGGAGCAGCTGTTGGACATGAATTTCCCCAGTCTCACTAGCTGTTGCCTATCTGTCAGAAAGCTGGTGATCCACTGACAGATAGAGCTAGGAACAGAGAGCTGCGTCAGTTTGGTCTGGAGGGCTGTTGGGATGATGGCGTTGAAAGCTGAACTAAAGTCCACAAACAGGATCCTCACATAAGTCCCTGTTTTGTCCAGATGTTGCATGATGAAGTGCAATCCCATGCTGATTGCATCATCCACAGACCTGTTTGCTCGGTAAGCAAACTGCAGGGGGTCCAGTAAGGGTCCAGTGATGTCCTTCAGATGAGCCAGAACCAGTTTTTCAAACGACTTCATGACGACAGACGTTAGAGCCAAAGGCCTGTAGTAGTTAAGTCCTGTTATCTTGGGTTTCTTTGGAACAGGGATGATGGTGGGCCAGCTGGTCAGCACAGGTTTTCAGACAGGTTTACTGTGGATCACCCACTCCTGTACGCTTCAGTAAATTTAGATCATCACAGACAGGATGCAGACCTTAACTCTTTAGAGACGCTGGAGCACGTGTAGATCTCATGGGCTCTTTCATGAGGTACAGATAAAGAGAAAGGAACGTCAGACTGCAAGGAACTTTTTTCATGTTATTCACTTTACTCAAGGGAACTGAATCCATCCAGTCCATCGAATCCACTTCATGTATTTAATTTGGAATTATACTATAATAATATAATTATATATATATATATATATATATATATATATATATATATATATATATCTATATAATATATATATATAATATATATATATATATATATATATAGTACAGGTCAAAAGATTTGGAAACATTACTATTTTTTATATTTTTGAAAGAAGTCTCTTCTGCTCATCAAGCCTGCATTTATTTGATCAAAAATACAGAAAAAAACAGTAATATGTGAAATATTATTACAACTTAAAATAATAGTTTTCTATTTGAATATACTTTAAAAAAAAATAATTTATTCCTGTGATGCAAAGCTGAATTTTCAGCATCATTACTCCAGCCTTCAGTGTCACATGTAACATCCAGTCTATCACATGATCATTTAGAAATCATTCTAATATTCTGATTTATTATGAGTGTTGGAAACACTTCTGCTGTCTAATATATTTGATGAATAAAAGGTTAAAAAGAACTGCAATTTATAAATTCTAATAATATATATTCTAATAATATGTTTCTTTACTAACACTTTTTATCAATTTAACACATCCTTGCTGAATAAAAGTATTGATTTTATTTAAAAAAAGAAAGAAAAAAAAATTACTGACCCCAAATTACTGACCAGTAGTGTACAGTATATTGTTATTACAAAATATTTATATTTTAAAAACATAGCTTCTTTTTTTTTTTTACTTTTTATTCATCAAAGTATCCTAAAAAAAGTATTACATGTTCTGAAAAAATATTAAGCAGCAGAACTGTTTCCAACTTTGATAATGAATCATCATATTAGAATGATTTCTAAAGGATCATGTGATAATGATCCTAAAAATTCAGCTTTGCATCACAGAAATAAATGATAATTTAAAGTATAATAAATTTTAAAAAAAACCAATTATTTTAAATTGTAAATAATATATCACATGATTACATTTTTTTTTCTGTATTTTTGATCAAATAAATGCAGGCTTGATGAGCAGAAGAAACTTCTTTCAAAAACATTAAAAATAGTAATGTTTCCAAACTTATGACCTGTACTGTATATATATATATATTTTAAATGTTACCATTTCAGTTGCATTTTAAAGAATAAAAAGAATAAAAATACAAAACTTGTACATTTCCAGGACAAAATGTGAGTGACTGCCTGGAATTGGTTTGTGGTTACTAAGGTGTGTTAGTGATTGCTAAGATGATTTGAGTTGACTTGTTAGTGGCACATTGCTATATGGTTGCTAGGGTGTTGCCATAACATTGCTACAGTGCTTTTACTGGTGTGCGGTTAAGTGAATAACGTGCAAAAAGTTCCTTGCAGTCTGACGTTCCTTTCTCTTTATCTGTACCTCATGAAACAGCCCATGAGATCTACACGTGCTCCAGCGTCTCTAAAGAGTTAAGGTCTGCATCCTGTCTGTGATGATGTAAATTTACTGAAGCGTACAGGAGTGGGTGACCCACAGTAAACCTGAGAGACAGAGTTAGGGGAAAATGCATCATACTACATGCATGCATGACATTTAAAGTTTCTTGTAAGACGCTTTCATCACAGCTCCGATGCTCAGATTATCATTTAGAGGAAATGTTCTCTTAGTGGGGCTTCTTTCTCTTTTTATTTCATTTAAAATATAGTGCACATCAAATAAAGAAAGTCACAGACTAATCCGTGTGCTAACTTAGGGACATGTTTTGTCTTTTTCACTTTAGATGTTTTGATCATTTTGTCTGTGTTAATGCAAACAGCATTTTCTCAGTAATGTGTTTTTATTAGAATTTTAATATTTCACACTCAATTTTTATTTTTTTTAATTATTTGTTTCATATTTTTGTATATTTTCACACTACTTTAATATTTTATATTCAAAAATTTTATAGAAAATAGTTGCTCAGGACCTCAAAGACAAAACTGTCCTTTTTGAAAACCATTTAATATTTAATCCCAGTGCCATTTAAGCATGAAATCATGCATTATTTGTTAACGGGCTTAATTCTGTTGACAAAGTTTTACTATTTTTAACATTTTTACAATTTTCTTCCCCCCTGGTTTTCACCATTTTCTCAGGTTTGGCATTACTCTTTGTTTCCTATTTTCTGCTTCTGCCGGACAAATTAAAAAAAAAGGTCTGATGTAATTATAATTGTGTGGGTGTTATTAGACATAAACGTGTGGGTGTGTGTTTCCATAAAAAACAACATTGACTTTATGTACACAAACTGGCATTTAACTCTCTAAAAATATTAAATATAAAATTTGTAATTATTGTTATTACATATACATATACATAAATATATATATATATATACAGTACAGGTCAAAAGTTTGGAAACATTACTATTTTTTAATGTTTTTGTAAGAAGTCTCTTCTGCTCATCAAGCCTTGCATTTATTTGAACAAAAATACAGAAAAAACAGTAAATATTGTGAAATATTATTACAACTTAAAATAATTGTTTTCTATTTGAATATACTTTAAAAAAAATAATTTATTCCTGTGATGCAAAGCTGAATTTTCAGCATCATTACTCCAGCCTTCAGTGTCACATGTAACATCCAGTCTATCACATGATCATTTAGAAATCATTCTAATATTCTGATTTATTATGAGTGTTGGAAACAGTTCTGCTGTCTAATATATTTGATGAATAAAAGGTTAAAAAGAACTGCATTTATTCAAAATAAAAAAAAAATTCTAATAATATATATTCTAATAATTTAGTTTCTTTACTATCACTTTTTATCAATTTAACACATCCTTGCTGAATAAAAGTATTGATTTTATTTAAAAAAAAAACAAAAAAAAAAACAATTACTGACCCCAAATTACTGACCAGTAGTGTATATTGTTATTACAAAACTATTTATATTTTTAAAAAACATAGCTTTTTTTTTTTTTTTTTTTTTTTTCATCAAAGTATCCTAAAAAAAGTATCACATGTTCTGAAAAAAATATTAAGCAGCAGAAACTGTTTCCAACTTTGATAATGAATCATCATATTAGAAATGATTTCTAAAGGATCATGTGATAATGATCCTAAAAATTCAGCTTTGGCATCACAGAAATAAATGATAATTTAAAGTATAATAAAATTTAAAAACAATTATTTTAAATTGTAATAATATATCACAATATTACATTTTTTTCTGTATTTTTGATCAAATAAATGCAGGCTTGATGAGCAGAAGAAACTTATTTCAAAAACATTAAAAATAGTAATGTTTCCAAACTTTTGGTCTGTACTGTATATATATATATATATATATATATATTATATTTAAAAACATTTGTGATATCAACCTAAAACTTGGAACACAACTTCAGATTTAAGGCTTTGATCTTCTTCAACAAACATGTCTTGGCAAAGATACATTTCATATAAAATTTTAAAATAGTATTTTTGTGCATTTCTCATAACAAACTCCCTTCGCTGTTTTCCTTTGAACAATAGTCTTAAAGAAGTGTCTTCTTTAAAAAGAGACCAAAGTCTGCGCTCCAAAGCATTCAAGATTTAAGTTTTATATAATATTTTGATGTTTTTGATGTCTGTGTGTTTCTTTAAACTGACGCACAAGAGTTAAACTGAAATTCACTCATGAAGTCGACTAGATTTTGATTTTGTCAATCAAAAGCAACAGTAAAAATAAAGATCACGAGTGATGAATGAAGTGGAACGTATGTGTGTCTCTTAACGTGACGATGGAGAGAAAGTCAGAGAAGGCTGATTATAGCACAATCTTCCCTAATCAGAGAAAGTTCACCAGCATCACACACTGAGTTGGTTCTGGAAAGTCCAGGGTGAAACCACACTGTGGGCAAACCGTAAAAGGTTATGGGTTCGCCTCTAACTCTTGACATCAGGAGCTCGCTCGGTATAAACGCTGGCTCAAATAAGGCTGAAATCCAACTTTCACTAAAGAGGGAAGTACACAGCGCTTGTTTTCACTTTTGCTATGATATCTGAATACGAGGGGAAATGTTTTCGAGTCAAACTGAGACATCTCTTCCGTCCCTGATACTACATCATACGGATGAGATCATCTCAAGAGCGCTGATGTCTAGACTCGTCTTAAACGTTCTGGGTTTGCTATCAGTCTCTCCAGAGTCCCCACATCACCCCAAAACTGCAGCCACTAGAACTAGAGAATTATTTCACCTTCAAAGCAACGAAAATACTGCAATGTGTGACTGCAAACATCAGCTCTAAACCAAAGACTGCTGGGAGTGAAGCGCCTGTTGGATGGACGCCATCAAACTATCTTCTGATTTTACAGCAAACGATCTGTTTGGACACTTAACACAACTACCAGGAACATTCAAAGAACGTATTTAAGATGTTTAGTCCAGAGTGTGTGTAGACCGGGGCTAGTTGTCACGCAGGTTTGTATCTTAGCAACAATGAGGTCTTCACTTATATTATGCAATTTTATATAATATTTACATTTAGTCATTTAGCAGATGCTTCAACAAAATCAACAAAAGAGCAATGATATAGCAAGTCTCATTCAGCGTAACACAGTACACATAGCAAGGTATTTTTTATTTTTTATATTTAATATGTAATAAAATAAATTGCGAAAATATTTTGTATGTTTTGTATGTTGGTTTAAATCTTCAAATTTGTGAATTTCTTAAATAAAAATACATTTAAAAATATAATTTTTAAAATTATTATTGTACATTAATATCAAAATATTAAATAGAAAATTATTATAAGAACTAAATTCTGTCCTTTAAATAAATTTACAAAAAAAATACATTGAATACATTATTTTTATGGGTTAATGTAAAAAAGTAAATAAAAATTATTATATTAAAATTCTATAATAACATTTTAAATAAAAAAATAGTATTATTATTATTACACATTACTATAAAATATTATAAATAAAAATATTAACAATTCTGTCCTTTAAATCTTTTTTACATATTTTTGAATATTATTATTATTATTATTATCATATACACATTAACAGAAAAACATTACAAATATAAAATTATTGTATTAACAGAATTCCGTCCTTTAAATAAAAATAAATGTTCAAAATATAAAATACATTATTATTATACATTAAATGTAAAAAATATTATATTAACAGAATTATGTCCATTAAATAAAAACACATTTACAGAAATATAAATTTCAGAATGATTATATATACATTAGTATAAAATTATTCTAATTACAAAATCATTACATTAACAGGATTCTGTTCTTTAAATAAAACAAATGCACAATAATATTAAATGATTATATATACATTAATATAAACTATTATTAATATAAATAAGTAAAATAAATATAAATTAGTATATTAACAGAATTATGTCCTTTAAATAAAAATAAATGTACAAAAAATATGCAATTTTATATCTATCTATCTATCTATCTATATATATCTCCCTATATATATATATATATATATATATATATATATATTATATATATATAATATCTATATATATATACATTACATAGTACAGGTCAAAAGTTTGGAAACATTTTTTTTTTAATGTTTTTTGAAAAGAGAGTTTCTTCTGCTCATCAAGCCTGCATTTATTTGATCAAAAATACAGAAAAAAAAATGTAATATTGTGATATATTATTACAATTTAAAATAATTGTTTTTAAATTTATTATACTTTAAATGATCATTTATTTCTGTGATCCAAAGCTGAATTTTTAGGATCATTATCACATGATCCTTTAGAAATCATTCTAATATGATGATTCATTATCAAAGTTGGAAACAGTTCTGCTGCTTAATATTTTTTCAGAACATGTGATACTTTTTTAAGAATACTTTGATGAAATAAAAAGAAAAAAAAAGAAGCAGCTATGTTTTTTTAAAATAGAAATATTTTGTAACAACAATATACACTACTGGTCAGTAATTTTGGGGTCAGTAATTTTTTTTCTTTCTTTTTTTAAATAAAATCAATACTTTTATTCAGCAAGGATGTGTTAAATTGATAAAAAGTGATAGTAAAGAAAATATATTATTAGAATATATATTATTAGAATTTTTTATTTATTTTGAATAAATGCAGTTCTTTTTAACCTTTTATTCACAAATATATTAGACAGCAGAAACTGTTTCCAACACTCATAATAAAATCAGAATATTAGAATGATTTCTAAATGATCATGTGATAGACTGGATGTTTACATGTGACACTGAAGGCTGGAGTAATGATGCTGAAAATTCAGCTTTGCATCACAGGAATAAATTATTCTTTTTTTAAAGTATATTCAAATAGAAAACTATTATTTTAAGTTGTAATAATATTTCACAATAGTACTGTTTTTTCTGTATTTTTGATCAAATAAATGCAGGCTTGTGATGAGCAGAAGAGACTTCTTTTTTCAAAAACATTGACCTGTACTTTCCAAACTTTTGACCTGTACTGTATATATATATATATATATAGTAAAATAACATGTTTTTTTCTGAGCAACAACACTGATAAATAACCTTTTGTACAAGACACAACCTACGACTGCAAACACCAAACGAACCCGAACTAAAAAGGACGATGTTCATTTTGTAAATTCAGTGCCGCCTTTAGACTTAAGCCTCCTGAAATAAACCAACAGGATCAGGACAAACGCTTGTGTTCCTGCCAAGAAACAAAACAAGATCCAACCTTCTAATGTAATAACAGCTGGTTTAGTGGTAATTATACTATTATGACATATGAATAACTTCCACAGACTGCTGCTTCTGTCTCAGTTATGCAGCGCCACCTACTGGTGACGAATGGAACTCACAAATGAAGCATTTCATTCGGAAAAACACCACGACACCTACTGGTCACTGGTTATTACAGTCTTGAGGAATAAAACTGCTAGTCATGTTGATCAAAGACCTGACAGGGAGTCAAATTAAGTCACATTATTATTTCTATACATGTTTATTTTTTGCATAAACTTGCGTTTGTTGACAAGCATTGGCTCAGTGTTTGAAACCAGCAGGTCAATTGAACGATTAATATATGATTTAATATAAAAAAGTAACAGAGAAACTCACAAACGGAGGTTCCTCCACCAATGTTAAGTATATATACTGTAGACTTGATTGGAAACAAAAAAAACTCAGTTTACATTTTTTCTCACAGCAAGTGAGAGAAATGAACAAGCCACACATCTGAAAATAGCCAAGTCTGATCTTGTGGTTGATTGATAAGGAAGTTTCAGTCTACAGAGCTCACGATGTCTCAAAGAGCGCAGTGGCGCAACGCACTTCACACACTTCAACACTTACGAGACACGGACAGAATGCAGACAAGCCTCTGCTAGTTCCAGCTCAGTTCAAGTGCAATTTACACCTGATTAAATGAGACCTCACTGCCTTAATAGCAGTGTCCACTAAGGTAAGAATCACTGTTAATATTGCATATATAGTAGTGGATCACACAAGTTCATCGAAGACAAGAATGCATTCTGGGTTTAGGCTTTGGATGAAAGGTTTTGATCCACTTCAAATGTTGATTAGTTTAGTTAGGGATATGGGTTTGTAAAAATCATGTGCCTTGTTGAAGAGAGTTGTGGAATCCAGGGTAATTATAGCCAACCAAAATCAGAGAAGAGACCATTTAATTATTTCAAATGAACGTTAATGAAAAAAAAAAAAAAAAAAAAAAAAAAAAAAAAAAAAAAAAAAGGAAAAATTTAAATTGTTATTTTTTTGTCAAGACAACAAAACGAAAAAAAAAAAAAAAAAAAAAAAAAAAAAAAATTAAAAATAAAATAATGTTGTCTGTCAAGACGACAACATAAAATAAACAAAATAAATAAAAATTAAATAAATCAACTAAAACAAAAATAAAAACTATATTATTTTATATTACAAGAAAATGACAAAAAAAATTTTTAATTAAAATTACTTTACATTTTTTTACGAATTTTTAATTAAAAATAAAATGAAAAATATATTCAAAAATCAGAAAAAAAGACAATTTATTTCAAATGAACGTAAAAGGAAATAAAATGTAAAAAAAAAGTAAAAAGTAAAACTTTTTGTCAAGACAACAAAACAAAATAAATATAAAATAAATAAAAATTAAATAAATTAACTAAAATCAAAATTATATTTTATATTACAAGAAAATGACAAAAACACAACAAAAATTACTAAAACTAATTAAAAATAAAATAAAAAATGTAGCTAACTAAAATCAGAAAAAGAAAATGTAATTATTTGAAATGAATGTAAAAGGAAATAAAATGCAAAATAAAAAAGAAAAGGGAAAATAATTAAATAAAAATAATTATAAAATAAAATAACTAATAACTAAACTATGACATTTAAAAAAAAAAAAAAAAACTTTAACTAAAATGGTTATATAAATATATAACACTGGAGGAATTGCACAGAATTTTCCAACAATGGTTAAACGCTGCTCATATTTTCTTCAAAATAAATCAATAAATTCGAATACGTTGTCAAAATAGCATCATTTAAAAAAACACCTCTGCACTCAAAAGAGCCTAGACCTCATGAAGTCCCCTGATCACACACGATAAACAAAGTCAGTAGATCAATGCAGCACATGAATGAAGCACTATAAGCAAGCTATGCTTCGTTCCGTCCATTAATGTTGCAATCAAATCGAAAGGCAGAGTGTCAAGCTTAAACCCTCCCACTGATAGCTTAAAGCACAGAAACACTCCTCCTGTGAGTGTTTCCACTCCATCAGCGCCAAAGCTCTCAGATCTCTGACTCAATGCATGCAGGTCGACCAGAGCCTTGAAAGAAGGTAAGACACACTAACAAATCTCAACTGTAACTAATCTGTTAGACTCTAAAGAAACAGGCACAAAATCAGTCGTAGCAGAGAATTTAAGTTAGTTGAAACGCTTTCGTGGTTGCTGAACGCAAACGTGTTCTAGATGAGCAGCGCTGTAGGTGTGTTCGCGTGCCAGGAATGCATTATGGATGTGTGGAAACAGGTTGTGAATGGGAGGACAGCTGTGGGTGAGATAATCCTACGCCTTCGGGTCATAAAGGTAACATTCCTGCGATTCACTGTTCCTAGGAACATGCTCAGCATCACGTCGCATGACCTCTAGACTTCACCTGTGTTTGCTACTGCACTGCTAAAGGTGTTCACTCACTGATAAAGCACTGATGAGGTGTTCTGATAGACGCTTCCTATCTAAAGAGTCCCCTATCAGGTCTCTTCCGGCCACTAGATGCGGGTCTGTGGGATTTTCTGACTGTATTCTGGTCAGTTTGTGTGTCTGGTCACTTTCACATTTAAAGGGACAGTACACCTGAAAATTAATCAAGTCGTTCCAAACATGATTGAATTTCTTTATTTTGTTGAACACAAAAGACGATATTCGAAAAAATATCGGTAACCAAAAGATGACCATACCCTAAAAAAAAGTATACTTTAAGTATACTTCAAATCCATTATTGACACATCACTTAAGACTTACTGCTATTAAATTATAACTGAGCTTTATTTGAAGCTTTATTTCTTATATGATGTCTAAAATGTGTTTTTTGGTGAGTATTGTATGATCTCTGTATAATATCAGTCTTTAAATGAGAGATATTTAAAGTGTAGCTGAAGTATACTTCCACTTTAGCGCAATCAAATACACTTCAGTATATCTTTCATTGGACTTGAGCATAATTAAAGTGCATTTAGTACAAATGAGCAGTTCCAATTTATCAATACTAAGTATACAAAATAATATTCAGCTGCAGGGAATTTTTAATAGGCACATATATAAATAAGTAGTATTTAAAGTAGTATATAAATAGTATTTTTTATCCCATACTATGTAAGTCAATGGCTACACGCAGCTGCTAGGTTACCACAATTCTTCAAAATATCTTATTTTGTCTAGAAGTTTGAGTACTTGATGATTGATTGGGCTCATTGAAATGTTTATTATTTTTACATTTCTAAACTGTTTTAATCTGTGGGCGGGTGCACAAACTGCTTAGACTAGTCTTACTAGTTTTTCCTTTAAGACTGGTCATGACTTTTATAAATCAATGCAGACTGGTCTAATGTGAAACTGAAAAGACAGACTGATTAACCCTCGGTCGACTGCTAGTTGGTCAAACTAAAGTCACGTTAAGTCCTTAAAGGCACAGTTCACCTAAAAATGAATTATATCGATCCAAACCTGTATGAGTTTCTTTCTTCTGTTGAACAATTATTTTATCTGATGGGTACATGCTTCAGAATACATTCTTTTGTGTTGAGCAGAAGAAAAAAACTCAAACAGGTTTGGAACGATATAAGAGACCGAACTTTCATTTTTAGGTGAACTGTCCCTTTAAGTCTGTGGTTGTGTTTATGTAACCACACAATGTTTGTGCTCCCTTACAGTGTATTTTAGTAGAAGTAGTATAGTTTTTAATGCCGTATCAGCAACTGAGGCTACTTTCACGCCAAGAAACGAGTTACGAAATATATATATACAGTAACTTTAAAAATATAAACTATTAAAAAAAGGTAACACTTTAGTATAAGGACCAATTCTTAGTATTAACTACTTGCTTATTAGCATGCCTATTATTATATGCCTATATCACCTGTTTATTAGTACTTATGAAGTGTTTACATCCTAAATACCTAAACGTAACAACTACCTTATTATTAATACGCAGAAAATTAGGAGTTTAGTGAAGCAAAAGTCTGTTAATAGCGAGAATTGGACTTTAAAATAAAGTGACCCAAAAAAATAAAAAATACAGAGGTTTAAATTATGTTTTATATTACATATGACAATTCTAAAACCTTTCTGGTAAAACCTAAGGAGGTTTACTGAATAAAAATGTTGCCTACTTGCAGTCCAATAAAACATGTTTAATGCAAAGTCTTGTTTAATTAAATCATCGCCTTCCAGCAGAAATGCATGCATGTCCTTGATGACATCTGGTGACCTAAAGAGTGTTTTTATTCATGTAGTACCTGCTTTAAATAATGCAGAAAGTATTTGATGTGATTGAAAACAAAGCATTTCATAATGCTTCTGAAAAGAGGAAACTGTACGCGACTTCCTTGTTTTTTGGCCAGACAACAAACAGATGTGTTTCTCAAGCATAACGAAATGCTTTCCATGAACATGCACCGTGTGTTTCCGTGCAGACTGCATTGTGAACCAGCATTAATTTCACTAACTAAAAAAAAGGGGTTTAAAGGGGCAGCAGCCTAATTTAGTTCCTGCTGTCTGTGTCCTTATTGTTAATGAAATTACAGAAAAAAACAGTAATCTTGCAAAATGTTATTACAATATAAAATAATGGTTTCTATTTTAATATCCTTTAAGATATAATTTATTTCTGTGATGCACAGGGAAGGAGAAGGAAGAGAGGGGGATGCTGTATTTTTCAGCATCATTACTCCGTATAAGTGTCACATGATCTTCAGAAATCATAATAATATGCTGATTTATTATCAGAATTATCAACGTTGTGCTGCCAAATATATATTTTAGAAACTGTGATACTTTTTTCAGGATTCTTTGATGATTAAAAAGTTAAAAAGAACAGCATTTATTCAAAACATAAATCAATCACTTCTTGACAATTTAACACATCCTTGCTGAATAAAAGTTTTAATTTCTTTCAAAAAAAAGAAAGAATAAAAATGTACTGTCCCCAAACTTTTGAACTGTAGTGTATATTGTTAGAAAAGATTTCTATTTTAAATAAATGCGCTTCTTTTTAACTTTTTATTCATCAAAGAATCCTGAAAAAAAAAATGTATCACAGTTTCCAAAAAAATATAAAGTAAAATAAATCAGCATATCAGAATGATTTCTGAAGATCATGTGACACTGAAGACTGGAGTAATGATGCTGAAAATACATCTGCACATCACAGAAATAAATTAGATTTTAATGTATATTAAAACAGAAAAACGTTATTTTACATCATAATAATTTCCTGTATTTTTAATCAAATAAATGCAGCCTTGATGAGCAGAAGACACTCCTGTAAAAACATTAAAAATCATTCTGTTCCCAAACTTTTGACCGGTAGTGTGTATATAACTGTGCCACATATAGTCATGTGCTGTCTAAATGAACCCTGATGTGAATTTCTCACTGTATTTCCACACAGAACCGATGTCTACCCCAACGCCAAACCCCTCCAACCACACCAACTCCACCGTGTACCCCGGCGAGGGCATGCGCGTGCTGCAGATGGCGCTGACCGTGATCATCTTCATCGTGGGCGTCTCTCTAAACGCTCTGGTGGTCTGGGCGCTGGGGCTTCGGGTCTGGTGGCGCAACAGATGTGTGACCGGCGAAACGCAGAGCGCCGACAGCTTCCGCATCTACGTGGTGAACCTGGCGCTGGCGGACCTGGTGCTGCTGTTACGGACGCCGCTGATGCTACCCTACTTAGCGAATGGCTTCACTTGGACGTTGGGGGAGTCTGTGTGCAAGCTGGTGATTTATTTGCGATGCCTGGGGTTGTATGCGAGCGCGTTCTTGCTGTGCGCCGTCGCGGTGGAGCGCTGCTTGTGTCTGCTCAGACCAGTCTGGGCTCGACTGAGACGCCCTCGTTGGGTCGTGCCACTGGCTTGCACCGCAATATGGGTGTTAGCGGCGTGTTTTGCGGTTCCCTACATCCAAACAGCCAAAGTCATTCTCTGGGAAAACCGAGAGGCTTGCATTGAAAGCGATTTGAAAGGAGGACAAGCCTTAAATGTGTTGGAGACCGTCACGGGATTCTTGCTACCTTTGGTGATCTTCTTGGGTTGCAATATCGCCGTGATATTTTGCGCAAATAAAGCTGAGAGCGCAATGTCTTCCCCAACCTCGTCATCTGGGCCGGGTTACACGAGCCACCGTCTGAGCCGTCTCTATCGCGTGCTCTTCCTCACCATGCTCCTCTTCCTCACCTGCTGGGTGCCGTACTTCACCTGCCGCTTTCTGAGGGCCCTTTCTAACGAACGCCCCGACTGGAAGAAGATCAAAGAAGGAGCGATCGGCGCGGCGTACGTGGCGCTGTTTCTGGTCTACATAAAGAGCGCGCTCAACCCCGTCTTGTACGTGTTCGCGGCTCGCGGACTCGGCCGCACGGTTCGCGCCTCGCTGGTCTCGACGCTCGAGCACGTCTTCAACGAGGAGTCTTTGCGAAAAAAGTCTTTGCGGAGGAGGGACTCTGAGTTTTAGGATCTGCTTGTTTGACGGATGATGAACACTGACTACGAGCAGGAAACATGCACAGCATCTCAAGAGATTGACTGATATGATTGTTTTAGTCTCGGATTTGATTGTGATGCAATGCATTTAAGGAACTTAACAGCAAATGCAAGGCTTTCCTTCCTGTGACTAAAGGCTGGTCATTTCAAAGCATAAAGAATGTTCTGTTATATTATGCAGTAGAAATGTGCCCTACACTCTCAGGGAAAATAGGTACAAACGCTGTCACTGTGGCGGTGCACTTTAGTACCTTTTAGATACTGATATGTACACTTTAAGTACTAATTTGGTACCAATATGGACTTTTTAGGTGCACCTTCTGAACAGGTACCGCTCCCCCAGTCACAGCTTTTGTACCTTTTTTCCCCTGAGAGTGTACACAGAAATTTTTCACCCAGATTATAAACAAAACAATCTCTTGGATTTAATTGTGATGCATTGTATTTAAGGAACGTAACGGCAAACGCAAGGCTTTCCTTCCTTTGACTAAAGGCTGGTCATTTCAGGCTTAAATTAAGCATTAATAATGTTCTCTTATATTATGCAAAACAAATGTGCCCTAAGACAAAAAAAAAAAAAAGGTACAAAAGCTGTCACTGTGCCAGCACCTTTTCAAAAGGTGAACTTTGTACCTTTTTGTGTCATGTTTGGTCGTTTTGTTACAAGTGTGAACGCGTCCTTAGATACTACTTTGTACATCGCAGGCACTGATTTGGTACAAATATGGACTTTTTAAGTACTTTCTGATGGGGTACCGCTCCCCCAGTGACAGCTTTTGTACCTTTTTTTCTGAAAGTGTACATAGAAACATTTAAAACAAGTGCCATTATGTTACTAATATGTTTGCTTTAATATTGGATTTAATTGTATTGCATTATAGCACTTGCATTTTAGGAACTTAAGAGCAAATGAAAGTCTTTCCTTCTAGAAGCTGGTCATTTAAGGGTTAAATTAAGCATAACTACTATTATGCAGTAGAGATGTCCCCTACATAGAAAGTTTTCACCCAGATTATTAGCAAGACATTTAAAACAAAAGTTCAGACATCAAACCAAACATGACACGTCTTAATCTTACAGATTAAGATGAATTTGATGATCAAATTACCAGACAGCAGCGAAATCAGTGAAATCTGAATCCCAGCGCTTGATATTGCAGCATTAATGCATGACAAATATGTTATTTTCTGTGTCTAGATCTCAATGCAAACTTGTGGTTTTCAAATAAACAAGCAGTTGCTTTGTTTTTCAGCCGTCGTCTGTGTGTAAAGTTTAGTTTCTTTGTCTGAGATGGTCAGTCCAGGGCTGTGTCTCTGTGAGCTGCTTGCACTGCGTCCACCTGTTTATGTGCGAGCTCCAGAAAGGCCCTCACATCCTCGAGGACGGGAGCCGTGTGAAGCGCTCGGACCACCGCCGGAGGATCAGGGACCATCTTCATGAGGTGCTCCTGGAGGACCAAACACACAGGATTCAGTCAAACACGGTTTATGAAATCAAGTTAAGAGATTTTATGAATTAATTGAAAGGAAAGCAATGCATCAGTCTCATGAGTTCATATATATATATATATATATATATATATACTATATATATATATATATATATATATATATATATATCTAGTATATATATATATATACACACACACATATATATACACACACACACATATATATTAGGGCTGGTGGCCCCCCCCGTATCGGCGTTAACGTGCCTGCGTTAACGTGAGACTCTTAGCGGGGCGATAAAAAAAAAAATATCGCCATTAAATCTATTCTCAAAGTTGGGTTGGGAGCTGGGTCCTATACTAACGCAAGCTATGATGACTTTCACCAGTGATAGTTTAGCAACTGTAGGGGGGCGAGAACGAGTCTTTGAACCTGTGTGTAAGCCCATACTGAGAATGGTACCAAACTTCCCAAAAAAACCTTCGACAAGACTCACCGCCTGTTTCCACACATACTGACCGGCTGCAGTGCGTATGCAGTCCGTGTGTGTGTGGGGTTTCTCAATTGTGCTTTCACACAGGACGCGTTTTGAGGTCCCGCTACTGATCCGCGGCTGTTTAGGTAGTCCACAAACACAACATTTGTTCATTATTCTATATTTCAAACCATGTAAAAAAAAAAAAATGTGACTCTTATCACAGACCAGTAACAGTCTTACATAATCATAAACATTAGTTTAAACTTAATAAATACAAACAACATATTATTCATGCATTTGACTTCTAGGTTTGTATAATAAGTTTCTCAAGCAAGCGGCAAAATATTTAAACACAACAATAAGCCTACTTTTCTTGTTGGGATATCGCAAATATTTAAAATTAAAGCACCGCTGACAGAAACAGTCGACTCTCGTGCCTTTTGCATTTTAAATCTTTATTACAAGCAATCGCACGATTCTTAATGAACTTTGTTTTTTTCTGCTTCCCATAAAAGTGCCTAGGCCTATATCATGTTGCCTCGTTTATCTAAAGGTGCTCTTTTTTTCTTGTTTTAAAAATAGCCAAAACCCATGTGTTTTGCGTGTGAAAAACAGTAGGCTTTAATTAGTATACATTTTATTGGTGAAATTACTGCATTTCCGTGTCAATCCATGTTAATTTTTACCGCGAACAATGCGCTGTCACTTTAATTCAGAGCATGCAGCACAGCAAAAATAGACTCGGTACGTAAACGCGATTTTTGCCTGGCACTGCTGCAGACGCAGCACCTGCTCCTTGGAACGCACTGACGGACCACAACCCGACGTGAACCCTGGGAAAATCCGGTCTAATTATGCGTGTGCGTAAAAAAAAATAAAAATAAAAAAATGCAACGCATACGCACTGCAGACGGAGTATGTGTGAAACAGGCGTAAGTTTGTTTGCAAACTTGGTGCAATGCGGATGAGGTTTACTGTAATAGTTCTTCCAGTCTCAAAGCACCACCTAAACACAAAGCATCCCTTAATGCGAAGATGCCGGGACCAAGCAATGTTAGCGCAGGGGAAGAGTCTGCGTCCTCAAAACTACTACAGCACAGCTCTATCAGCTACTAAGCTCTACTGGAACATAATTTTAATGCCTTCGGCAGAATTCCAATGAGCCATTTTAATCTAGATTAATTCCAAGATTTCAGTGAGATTAATCTAGATTAAAAAAATTAATCTATGCCCACCACTAATATACATATATTAGTATTTTAGATTAGAAGTCTTGTCTTCTGAGAAATGTGACCCTGGAGCACAAAACCAGTCATTTTTGGTTTGTTAGGAGGACAATATTTGAAAATCTGGAATCTGAGGGAGCAAAAAAATCTAAATATTGAGAAAATCATCTTTAAAGTTGTTCAAATGAACGTAAGTTCTTAACATGCATATTACTGATCAAAATTAAGTTTTTTGATACATATTTTACGGCAGGAAATGTACAAAATATCTTCATGGAACATGATCTTTACTTAATATCCTAATGATTTTTGGCATAAAAGAGAAATCTATAATTTTAACCCATACTATGTCTTTCTGGCTATTGCTACAAATACATCCCAGCGACTTCAGACTGCTTTTGTGGTGCAGGGACACATATTTATTAAAATTAAGTGAGCTGATGTTTAAAACAAGGACCAAAATCAACCAGTTGAGTCCGAAAAATCTTAATTCAAAGGGAAAGCAGGTTGTCCTTCCCAAATGATAGATATTCCTTCTTGTTTTAATCATAAAGTCACTTCATTTTGCTCAGAAAACAAGATTAATCTTATCTTCATTTTGCAACTTAAGTAAATGCATCTTGATTTAAGGATGTTTAAATATTTCTCATAGAAAAGCAAGACAAAATGCTCAAGATATTCATTTTTTCTGCAGTGAATCCAACATTTATTGCCTTTTTTGACTTTAAAGAATTTAAGAGTTCCTGCTATGATTTAAAACCTTTTAATGCAACTAACACCAAAAACAAACATTCATTTATTTAACTCCAAACAAAAACAAAAAGCAACCATACAAAATCTGAAACCCAGAAACACACTCACAACAATTAACAAAAGCATATTGTGAATCACTTGCACAACATTTCCAACAACTACCCTGTTCAGTGTTGAAAGCACTTTTCCTGAAAGCATTGCATCAAGTCTGTCTGTAACTCTGTTATTGTTCTTATAAGGTGAAGGCAGGTTTCTCAACATGTGTTTTTGGTTCTTTACACACTATTGCAGAAGTCTGCAACCTTTTGGGCATGAAATGCCATTTTTAATTTTTCTGGTTAACCACTGTGCCAATATGCATATTTTATAATTATCAAATGTTCCGATAAAAATCTGTATTTGATTATCATACAAATAATGCAGATTGCAGACCTATAAATCATTAAGGCTTTAAGGCTAATTTGTCAGTACCGTTTCATCGATTAACAGAGACACCTTAATACAAAACACTTCTTGTGGTCATAGTCAAAACCAAAAGTGAATACCAAAGCGATAAAATCAAGCTTGATATTACTCCGATCGCAACCAAATGAACAAAACAACTCAACGGTTATCTTATTCCGGAGAAATGTCACTAGAATACGTCCCATTTCAACCAAACTCAATGCAACGCAACAATCCTGTTTTAATTAAAAGCAGCAAACAAATGGAATCCCATTTCCACCACGGAATAAAAAAATGGAAAAGATAATAGACGTGTTATATCACAATTAAAATGTTTTCTTTGCAATTCTGAGAAAAAAAAACTGTGAGATGTAAACTCAGAAATGTGCAATTCTACATTCATAACAAGCAATTCTGAGAAAGAAAGTCCGAAATGCAAGATATAAACTGATAATGCAATGCAAAATTGCATTGTAAATTCACAATTTTGTGAAAAAAAGTCACAACTGCAAATTGCGTGTTTATAATATGAAGTCCAAGATATGCACTCATAATTGCAAAGAAAAAAAATTGCAAAACTTGTCTGAATTGTAAGATTAAAAAGTCACAACTTTAACATTATTTTTTTATTCCATGGTGTTAACAAAACGTCAGACCTGAAAGATATAAACTTGTAGTTGCAAGAAAAAGTCAGAATTGTGAGATAAAAAGGTGCAAATTTTTATTTATTTTATTGCGTGGTAGAAATTGACTTCTATAGTAAACAAATACTAAAGATTAACTAATAAAGAAAAACTAATATTTTTACGGTAATTGCTTAACTGTCAAAGAAATGAATTTATGATGCAAACAAAGTTAGGTCCTATGAACAAAACCGTTCTCTGTAGGTAAAACCTAACCTGAAAATTTGACTTTGTGCTTGAATACGAGTTCTTCAAAGTACAGTGAGTAATCTGGACTGTGGTTAGTGTGATGTACCTGTAGCGTCGGCTCGCTGGCCGGGCGAGACGGTAAAGCAGGAAGACGCAGGACCGTCTGTTCTGACAGCTGGAGAAACTGGAACAGATCAGAGTCAAACACCAGGATTAAACCGTCTCTGGCTGTTCAGGTGAAACCATCAAACCTGTACCAACCTCACGTGCCTTGTCCTCTTCCTCTTCTAGTTTGTGTCTCATTATCCTGCATTTCTCCTCCAAACCATCCATCTGCACCTCCATCTCCTCCAGCGTGCTAACAATCGAACGCACGTTCTCCTGAACACACAAAGGGTTAATGAACAGCTGATCAGCTTAATTAATTCATGCTCGTTCATCCAGGGTTTCTGCAGGATTTTTAAGCTCGAATTTAAGACCTGCAGAAAATAATACATTGTATGGGTCACAATTATACATTTCTCTTTTATGCCAAAAATCATTAGGATATTAAGTAAAGATCGTGTTCCATGAAGATATTTAGTAAATTTCCTACCGTAAATATATCAAAACTTAATTTTTTATTAATAATATGCATTGCTAAGAACTTCATTTGGACAACTTTAAAGATGATTTTCTCAATATTTAGATTTTTTTGCACCCTCAGATTTTAAAATATTGTCCTCCTCACAAACCAGACATCAATGAAAAGCTATATATATTCAGCTTTCAGATGATGCATGAATGTAAATTTAAAAAAATGGACCCTTATGACTGGTTTGTGGTCCATGGTCACATATAAAAGTCAAACTTGTCCAGTATTTATTGTGTCTTTTTGCAAAGCATTCTGTTGCAGCTGAATAACATGAGGTACAGAAACTGAAATTAAAAGTTTAAAAACACTGCATAGTTTTCTTTTCATAAATAAAATATAGATTAATTGCATTGGTCAGAACAAAAACATCATATATTCTCTGTCTTTCATATACCCCCCCCCCCCCCCCCCCCCATCACCCCCAAAAAAAAAAAAAAAAAAAAACCCCCCCCCCCCCCCCCCCCAAGGAAAAAAAAAAATGCAAATCTGGTAAAAAATATAATTTAAAACCTATTTCTCTGTCTTTAATATAACTTTCATATTTAATGAAAATGTAGCCTTTTGAAGTTTAATCGTCACATTAAGCCATAGTGCAAATCTGGTCCCAAATTTAAGACCTCTTGAATTTATAATTAAGACGTTTTATGACTTTCTGTCATCACCTCTAGAGCCTCAAGCGACTTCCTGCCGTGCTCGGACCTCTTCCTCTCTGCTCTGAACTGATGGGACACATGCATAATGTCTCCAGGTTTCCTCGGGGGAACAGAGAGCTGTGCACACTTAGCCAGGAACCTAAGAAAACAAAGAGTTCTGCGCCTGAAATGCTTTTGAAAAAACAAAAGGAGACATTTGGCCGAGTGTCTCTTACTGATCTCTGAGGAGGTTGAGATGCTTCTGCGATTCTTCTTTTTCTTTGCTTTTCAGAGCCAGTACAGACCTGAGTCGAAAGCATGCAAGAACACTCAGACCGTGATGATGAAGCACTCTGCACGCACATGTATTTATTACGCAACACGTTACTCACAGCATGGACAAACCCAGCATGTTCTCCAGAGCCAGCAGGGAAGATTTGGCCAGCGGCTTCCAGTTTCCCTTATTCTTACTCCTTCCAGCCATCCCTGAGGCGTTAAAAGAACATCAGACGAGAAAAAAGACCACAACAGATATTACATTCAGACATTATACAGAATTTTAGATAATTCTGTCATCATTTGATGTGATCTCAAACCTCATTCATACATTCACAACAAATCTTCATAATTAATTTTCATTCGAATTAACGATCAATTGTTCAATAAACATGTTTTTTACTTAAATGCAGCATTTGGAAATACTATCATTAACTGAATCAGCTTTATATATATATATATATAATATATATAGATATATATATATATATATATATATATATATATATATACACACACATATATTTTTTGTCATTTTCAGTATTTTTTGTATGTCTATAGTTTGTGTTAATTTTATTTCAGTTTTAGTTTGATTTTGTAGTGCATTAAACTAAATGTTGAAATAAGCTTTTAACGTTTTATTTTATTTCAAGTCACAAAAATGTGTTTTTTATGGTTCTAATTACAGTTTTAGTTAACTATAACAATCCTGCTACAATCTAAATATTAATTTTACAGAAACATACTTAATAAATACCTCTAATTATAGTTTACTCCATGCATAAATGATAATTCAAGAGTATTTAAATAAATTAACGTTATAACGTATATTAAAAAAATAAAGCTTTTTTATTTTTTTTCAAGAAAGATTTATTTTACGGATTGAACAATATTTCCAACATTACTTTTGACTTTGCATTTTAAATTCTAATGTTTAATGTGTGAACAGTGCAATAGTAGATATATTCGAACTTCCTGAAGCCCATTTGATTTGGTTTTTAATGATATTCGGTGATTAATAATTTCAATTTCACTTGTATGGACTGTTATGATGCACTTCTTGAAGCCTCTGTTTTTACTTCCACTGCATGATAAAAATAAAAATAAACATTCTGCTCTTCGTCTTCTGTTTTACCGAAGAAAGAACATCATACGAGTTTGAAACAACACGTGTGTGTTAGAAAATAACGACAATTTACATTTTCAGAGAAAAGAGGACACAGAGGCTTTTCATAAGGCCGTTGTTTTGTTTGGCAAACCTCCAGAGAGAAGCAACGAATGCGTTTCAGAAAAACCTCACCTTACGCAACGAGTCTGCGAGTGCATTCAAGTACAGACATCTCCCATCATTTCTCAACTCACCGCTGCGTTTGTTCGACGGCTCCGGATGTGGGCCCTCAGCTCGGGGTTTGGACCTCTGGAAGAAAGCGCTGAGCATGTTTATACTCATGCATCATATTTGTTGAATGATATCTAATACTTGTTTCTTGTTACTTGTTTATTTAACAATAAATTAAGCATGATTACATGAAAGTAGTCCTAAGCCAAACCCTAGTAAGTACATGTGATTAAAATTACTCAGTACTTAAATATGTACAACTACTACACCTTAAAATAAAGTTTAACCCATAAATAATATACATAAAGAATTTATACGTTTAAAATATTAATATAAATAATATATTGTTTTATACATTTTTAATAAAAATGGCTAAGTAAATAAATATATGATGAATATTATTTTTATTTTTTTTATCAGTGTGTCTCACTTTATCAGTGTTGTGTGTGTTCCTGTCTGTGGCTCTTCTGGGGCCCCGTGTGGAGGCCCTCCCTGACCCTCGGGCTGGTTTCATCACGAAGAGCTGCACAGAAAACATCAAAACTCAGTCAGAGACGGTAAGTGTGCAAAACCTTAAGCTAATATTTCAAACCAGTTTCTGAACAGTAAGATTTTTCATGTTTTTAAAGAAGTCTCTTCTGCTCAGCAAGCCTGCATTTATTTGATCCAAAGTACAGCAAAAACAGTAAAATTCTGAAATATTTTTACTATTTAAAACAGCTGTTTTCTATGTGAATCTCTGTTAAGCTGTAATTTATTTCTGTGATGTGCAGCTGTATTTTCAGCATCATTACTCCAGTCTTCAGTGTCACATGATCTTCAGAAATCATTCTAATATGATGATCTCCTGCTCAAAAAAACAAAAACATTTATTTTTATTATTATTATTGTTGAAAACAGCGGAGTTGAATGTTTTCAGGTTTCTTTATGAATAGAAAAGAACAGCATTCATCTGAAATAATCTTTCGTAACATTATGAACGTCTCCATCATCACTTTTGATCAACTTAAAGCATCCTAGCTAAACAGAAGCATTAATTTCTATCATTTATTTCCCCCAAAAAATTAAATAACAAAATATAAATTATACAGACTCCAAGTTTTTGAATGGTATAGTGTATAAACTTTTTATTTCAGATAAATGCTGATCTTTGGACCTTTCTATTATAAAAATTCTAATAATAATTCCAAAAAAATATGTTTCTCGAGCAGCAAATCATCATATTATTATGATTTCTGAAGATCATATGACACTGAAGACTGGAGTAATGATGCTGAAAATACAGCTTAATAAATTAATGACAAATTAAAAAAAATATAAACACAGAAAACAACACATAAAAAAAACTAAAAAAAATAGTAAAAATATTTTACAATATTAGTGATTTGCTGTATTTTGGATTAATAACGCAGGTTTGATGAGCAGAAGAGACTTCTTTAAAAACATGAAAAATCTTACTGTTCAGAAACTGTTGAGTGCTAGTGTAGCTCTCTTTAAAGACTGTAGAAAGATCACAAATGATAAACAAACCAGTGACGATCACAGCATCACAGTGTATTGTTGTTGTGGATAATGCTAATTTTTTAGCTAACGTATGCAGAGCGGTTATGACAGTATTATTTGTATGCCGTGGTATTCTTTATAGTATTATGGTATATGAATATGGTAAACAGAAAAGAGGGGTCAATAGATTTTACTAAGTATAAAGTAAAAGAGAGCGACGCGTCGCGTCAAATCTAAGTTACTAGCTTTGTTTGTTTATAACGGAAGCCATTAGTTTTTTTTGTCGCGTCGCTCGCAGTATAGAAACAGCATCTGCTATTAACAATAAGACACAATAAAACTAACAAGAAAAACAAAAAAACAATAACGATAACCTTAAAACAATAAAACAACCAAAATTAACGCTAATTAATCGTCTGTGTATACAGACCGCGTCTTCTTCTGTACTCACCAGATTCGCGCCACACGGTTCAAAGTGCGCGAACTAAAGTGCGCATGCGCTGACGTTTCCCTTTTAACTTAATGAACGTACTCGTTCATACATTAAATATTACATTTTTAAATAAAAATGCATTTGTATTAAATAAAATAGAGTAGACCGGAAGCTTATTTTTGCTCCGGAATAAAAAAAATATTAAAAAATTGTTATTTTGACTTTTTTCTCACATTTCTGAGTTCTTAGCTGGCAGTTTAAAAAAAAATAATTTCTTAAAAAAAAAGTTTATAATTTCTAGGCCTAAACTAGCAATTCTGAGAAGAAGAGTCTTAATTATGAGATATAAACTCACAACTGCGAGAGAAAAAATAAAGTATAAAAAAAACATTACTGCGAATTTTTGTTTTATTCTATAGCGGAAAAAAAAACAGAACTGTGAGATATAAATCCAGATTTCAGAGAAATAAAAGTCAGAATTGAGAGATTGTGAGAGTTCTGAATTCTGATGCAGAACTATGCTATGCTTCATGTACAAAATTCAACATAAACTGCAAAGAAATCATGTTTATTTGTCTCACATATTGTCATCAATACATCTTTAACATTAATAAAAAATAAATAAATAAACAAACAGATTTCCAAGAATACCTTTCTTTTTTTTATTAGTATTATTTTATTCCATAACAGTAACAAAAAAAAGTGAGATGTAAACTCAAAATTCTGAAAAATAAAATAAAATTATATATATATATATTTTTTTTTTCATAAATGCAAATTTATATGCAATTTCGAGATACAAAATATATATATATATATATATCTATATATATATATATATAAATAAATGAAATGTTTTTATATTTTCCTTGTATATTTTTTTTGTATCTTGAAATTGCATATAAATTTGCATTTATGAAAAAAAAATATATATATTTTATGATTATTATTATTTATATCTCGAAATTGCATATAAATTTGCTTTGTGAGGGAAAAAAAAAACTTGACTCATTGTTCTAAGAAAATTGTGAGATTTAAAAAAAAAAAAAATCTGTTGCAGAAATACACTATGCCTTCAAAATAAACTGCAAAGAAATCAGGTTTATTAGTCTTGCGTACTGGTCTTACAACATTTCTACACAACACCCGCTCACACATCTGATGAAAGAATGCATGAAGTGAACAGGTGATCCCTCTGCATTATCAAACCTGTTCCAGAATGACACGCTTCCGTTATCAAATCTGCAGAGTGTTGCAGAAGGCGTCTGATAAGTGAACGCCAGGTCCCTCAGAGCAGCAGATATTAATCAAAGCGTTCTGAATATCAGCGCACCACATCCTGGCCGCGAGAACAGTGTTTTTCTTCCTTTGTGCTGACGCTGGAGCTTCTCAGACATGCTACACCCGTCTGGGGTTGAAGAACTTCCCGGCGTAGCGCCCGTGATTGTGCATGTCGGACGGGCTCAGGACTTTGCGGATGCCCAGCATGTTGGAGCGTGCGACTCTCTGGAAGGTCCAGGGGTTCTGGTTGCTGGCGGCACGTTTGTCCTGCTCCTCGTACAGCTCCGCCAGACTCTCTCTGCTCACCACCTACACCACACACACACACTAACTGCTCAGAAACACTTCCACACTTACAACCCTCCGGTGGTCTCAGCTTTGGAGTCTAACGCCACACTGCTGTCTTGTTTTTCAGTGCTAAGACCTAAACTCTCTTAAAGGGACAGTACACCAAAAAATGAAGATTCAGTCATTAATTACTCACCCTCATGTCGATGAAATCAAAGATATCTTAATGTGTGTTCTGAAGATAAACAGAGGTCTGTGTTTACAAACTGTTTGTGTTCCGTCTGTAATTTTTTTAACCATTACACCCCTGGTTAAAAGTGTATTTGTCTTTGAATCATTCATTCAAAAACACTGATTCATCCAGTAGTGAGTCACTGAATCATTCCGTTCATGAACTCCATGAGACTTTGTTTATTTGCCTAATATTTATTCTTCAGGATTGTGAGAACTTCAACTTCTACTAAAAAAAAAAAAAAAATAAATAAAAATTCTTATTTTGTCACAATGTATCATGACGCTCTATTTCGCTCTTTTTCAAAATTCTGAGACTGAATAAATATGAATTAATAAAAGTATTAACCACATTAGAATTTAAGCGACACCCAACCCTGCACCAGAGGGTTAAGTGCACAGAATAAACATTGTTTTAGAGGAAAGCAGATTAGAGGATGTTAAGAGCTAAATGCACTCAGAACAAACCTTGGCTGGAAAGGGAAGCTTCTTGGCCACTTCCTTGAGCACGGCCTCCACCTCCCCCAGCTCCACGCGACCTCCGACCTCCACCACCAGCCGGCCGCATTTGACCGGAGTCACGTAGTGGTCGATGGCGCCCTTCCCGCCGCCCATGCGCTGGCCGAGGCCCTTCCGCGTCACAGGTTTGTACGGAGCCGTGATGCGCCACACGGCAAAGGTGCGGCTGGGATCCATGCGGCGGTTGATGGTGAGCCGCATCATCTCCATGTGACCCCAGTGCAGATACCCTCCACCCAGAGCCTGCAGAGACATGCGTTCACACCCTACTAGCACTTAACGGTACATCAGAGACACACACTCTCTCCACTGAAGCTGCCTCCTTGTCACTTCTGACTTCTAACAAGAAACAGAACAAAGCCTAAGAGCTGCTGTGTGACAAGCTAAAAAACCCAGAACTATGTTTTTATAAGCTTTCGACGAGTGTTTAAGGACACAAATAGTTCTCAGCGTATTCCACTGATTTGTAATAATCATCATTATAGTCATTTATATACCCATTTCATTGATTCATTAATTGATTAGTCATTTGTATTCTATTATATGTGACCCTGGAGCACAAAACCAGTCGGAAGGGTCAATTTTGTGAAACTGAGGTTTATGCATCATCTGAAAGCTGAATAAATAATCTCTCTGTTAATGTATTGTTTGTTAGGAGGATGATATTTGAAAATCTGGAATCTGATCATTGTGTTACCAGACACAACGGGATCTGGCGTCTGGGGCACGATCTAACACTTTAAAACACTGACCACGATCCCGTACTGTCCATCGCTGAACGTATTGGTGCTTCTGGCCGGTCCCTGGATGTCGCGCAGCTTCTTCATCTCCTTCTTCGCTTGTTTCAAGTTTGGGACCTTTTCCAGGAACTTCAGCTTGGGCTTCTCTGGTAGAACCACATCTGCATGAGAGAAAGACACCGCGGAAATCACACACTCTAGTCTAGAGGCAGCACGAATCAGCAGAAAACATAACACCAAAAAAAGAAAAAGAACACCAGTATGAGAAAAACACCACGGAAATCACAAATCAAAAGCGCCAATACGTTCATACAGTATTGTGTCAGTCTGTTCTATGTTTACTTTTTTTCATTATCTGTATTTTGTCTTGTCTCTATGTGTATGTGTAATAAAGCTCGTTCTCTCTCTGAATCAAAATTACCTTTATTAAAACCAAAATATGGCTTCGTGCAATAATCAAAACACAAACCACACTCTGCATATTCACATATATATATCTAAATCACATTACAATACTGTATCACATTACATTAAGTAAACATATGCAGTGATAATTAGACAGCTGTAAATATTAATATTATAATTCTGCAGTCGCAAAATAAAATGATTAGTATATTATTTATTTTTTAGTAATTTTTATATTTTATAATTTCATTTAGTACAAAATAATAATTGCTATTATCATAATTATTATTACTGTAACAAAAATAAAAATACAAATACATTTAGAAGCAATAATAAATATTGCTATTAATACAACTGCTGTTGTTACTACATTAAAATATATAAAAATACAATAAACAATATAAGTAGTATATATAGTAATTTTTATATTTTATAATTTCATTTAGTACAAAATAATAATTGCTATTATTATAATTATTATTACTGCTATAAAAATACTAACAATATAAATTTAGAAGCAATAATAAATATTGCTATTAATACAACTGTTGTTGTTAATACATTAAAAATAAATAAATAAATAAATCGTTTATTTAGTCATTTTTATTTTTCTATTTTCATAAGTTACTATTATTATTATTATTACCATATATATTTTTGGATATTTATTTTTTTATATTTTTAAGTGCAATTGCTAATTTTATCAGAAAAATCAAACTGGGGTTAATTTTTATATTTTATAATCTCATTTAGTATAAAATAATAATTGCTATTATTATAATTATTATTACTGCTATAAAATACTAACAAAATAAATTTAGAAGCAATAATAATTATTACTATTAATACAACTGTTGTTGTTACTACATTAAAATATATATATATAATTAGTTTATTTAGTCTATTTATTTTTATTTCATATCAGTTACTATTATTACTATTACTATATATATATATATATTATATATATATATATATATATATATATATAATTTTTTTTTTTTTTTTTTTTTTTTAAGTGCAATTGCTAATTTTATCAGATAAATCAAACTGGGGTTCAGGTTAGTTTTTTCCCCAAATAAAGCCGTTCTTTCCTCTTGAGTGCACATAAACCAGAGACGTCTCGTTTGCTTCGCTGAAAGGGACTAGCATGCATTAATCATCATGAAGCTGACGGGTGAGTGAGTGTTTAAGAGAGTACCACTGAAGTCTGGTGGCACTTCGTAAGTCCTCAGTCCTGCAGACAGCAGCTTCAGGTTATTCTGAAGAACATCTGCATCGAGAGAGAGATGTCATACAGTCACAGATCACCAAATACCACAACTGACAAGTTATGACAAACATGTACAGCAGGGTGTGGATGCAGACAGAAGAAACTGACAAACTCTCAGAAATACTCATGCATACTTCAGTACTACAGTAAATGTAGTATATTATACCCTGGAGTTGTAGAAAATTAGAACAGTATTTGGGGGGGGGGGGGGTATATTACCACAGCAACTACAGAATTACCAAGTGCATGGTTCAAAAACATTACTATAAATAACTGCAGTGTTTCTTCACGTGGATTGAAGATGATTTGTCTGAAATCTAACGATACCTTGCTGTCTTGATGTCCGGACAAACCCCAGAAGCGCGCGTTTCAGCACTGAGAACATCGCTGATTCTAGAATTTAATTCTGTGTACAAAATAGAAACAGGTACGCCTATAGATCTTAATTTCTTTTCGGCCGTGATTCACGACAGAGTCTCGCCGATCCACAAGGTCGCCGCCATGTTTGATCAACATCCGGTCCGGCGGCGAAATTCGGCCGGAAACAGATGCGCGCAGATCACGAGTTCCGCGTGGATTTGATTTTTATTCCGGACGGTTGTAGTCTGAGCATCTAAAAATATCTAGAAACATAACTTGGCGAATAATTGACAAATAAATATACCTTAGTACTTCTGCGGTGTTTAACTATTTAAAATAATAAACTTCCTTATATTTATTTGTTACCCCTCAATCCTAGTACATCCCTGCATCTCACTCAATCCTATTCCATTATCATCTATAGCACAATTGTTTATACACTTGTTTGTTTGCAAAGTTTTTTGTTTTTTTTTGTCTGTGTGTTGTCTGCACACTAAAATCATATCACAAAAAAAAAAACCCCTTATACGCAAAAACACACTTCAAAAAAAATCTTTCTGATTCTGATTCTGAATTGTAATTTCAAAGCTGTATTTTCAGCATCATTACTCCAGGCTTCAGTGTCACATGATCTTCAGAAATACACACAAATATGAGTCCATAATCCATAATAACACTTACTTCAGTGAAAAAGTGCATCTGCTGTTGTCTCTCACATCAAAATCCAGACACATATTAGTTTAGAGCTGTTTAAACGCTGCTTGATCTGTGCAGATTTCTCTCCTGATTCACACCAGAACACTTTTTCACTGGAGGAAGTGTTATTATGGATTATAGACTCTATGTATTTGAGTGAAAAACATCTTAATGCTGGATTTGTTTCATCTTTTGTTCTTCTCCAGATGTTACACTGATGGGATGGAGTGCTGTGGATTACCTTGTGGATTATTGTGATGTTTTTATCAGCTTTTGGACTCTCATTCTGACGGCACCCATTCACTGCAGAGCATCCATTGATGAGACACTGATGCAATGCTACATTTCTCCAAGAAGCAAACTCATCCTGATCTCGGATGAACTGAGGGTGAACACATTTGCAGCACATTTTCATTTCCGGCTGAACTGTTCCTTTAAACACATCTGACAGTAGTTCAGTGTCTAGAAGTCAGTGTGAAATCAATAAGCCTTACTTTGAAAACATCACACAAAATGAGTTCATCAGATTGTGGATTGTTTCCACAGTAAATCCTGAAAAAGCATTTATAATCTCAAAACACACTTTATCTCCACCATAAAACATAATATTCGACATGTTGTCGGGTCAAACTCAAGGCTAGATGTCGTGGTACAGTAAATAAGAGTCTCGTGGGTTAAATTCATCTTTCCCGTGTACGAACACTTCTTTGGAAACATCCGCTTCAGCAGAAGATAATTTGATCTTAAATAACTTCTCACTTTAACCACATATCCTGTGCTTCTTCCTTTTTGCAAAAACATATCCTGTTTTCTTTTGGGTCAGATGATTAATAGTAAAATCAAGTGCAGATGATTTGATCTTGCATTAAAGAAACTTGATTTACTAGGCAGCAAAACCGCAGTCCTTGTAAACTCACATATAAACACAGAAAATGCTGTCATGTGCAATATTATACATCAGAATGAATATAAGTATTAAGCTGCTGAGACTATCTTTTAGTAAGGAACAGAGAGAAGGATTAAGCTCAGAGTGAGGGGGCGGGGCTGACCGCGTCGCTGTCGATGACGTCAGCGTGCTTATTAACTATGCACACAGTGATTGGCTGATGCTCTGTCAGAGATTCATTCATAGAAATATTGAAGACAGAGTGCGATATTATTGTTATTAATAATAATAATAAATAATAGATTTTAAAATGCAGATTAAGTGTCACTAATTAAACAAGTATATGTTCAGCTAATTGTCAGCCTCTTACATGTGTGCTCCTCATAATTAGTGAATGTGCATATAAACAGCTTTTTAATTAACAGAGTAGAATGTTAATTGACGATGTGATGCTAAAGATAGCGAGGATGTAATTTCACTTGATATACTGGTGTACACTACCAGTCAAAAGTTTCTGAACGGTGGTATTTTTAACGTTTTTTAATATGCGCGTGACCCCCAGCGGATGTTTACAGCGGATGTGCGTGGCGTACCGCTACATATGGTCCGACTAGCAACGCCATCAATAGTTCCTACACTGTGTGCGCATCTCAACATAAATGTGTTATTACTCTTAGTGATATTACGTGTTTTACCGTTTTAAATCACACTAACAAAATTTCAAACGTTAAAAAAATTTAAAAAAATCTTTTAAAATATTCAATAACAGACGGGCCATTAAATAAACCAATGCTGATTTCCGCACGGTCGGCTTTTATCGTTGCACCCCGACATCCACATGACAGCGAGCAGCGTGTGTCCTTCTGAGGGTCCATCAGTAGTGGCTTCTGCGTGAACAAACAGAAATACAGCTGATGTGGTATGTTGATTTTGCTCTTAATGAGTGTGAGTGTGAGTGTGATTAAAGATGTCGAGAAGACCGGGGCTAGTTGTTATATCACCGAAACTCTCGAGTTTGAGTCAGACATACTTGACTTTCTGGAAGAGTTCATAATTTCAAACGTAGTTCAAAGCCGTCATGCAATATTTTTCGTGGATTCTGCCTTTCAAACTTAAATTAGACTTTTTGGGTTATTACGTATAGCTTATATTTAGTCTTGTGACAACATGCCCCTTTAAGCTAAATGAGCTGTATTTCTTTCCTGGTCAAAAACAAAGGAAAGGTTCAGTATCTTTTATTGTAGCCAGTGTTTGTGTCTGTTTCATGTGGTTAACTGAAGAAAAAAAATAGCAAAACACAAAAATAAGAAATTATATTTTGCATACAGAAGATGAAGCCTGATTTAGAACCTTTGATCTGTTTTAATTTGTGACATTTTGACAGTGTTTTCATGACAGTTTAAATATTTTCACACTGTTGCCCTCTCATTCTCATAATGAAAGTTAAAATAAATAAAAAACAGCAGTATTGTCATATTCCACCTCCAAATCAAGAGACAAAAATAAGAAATTAGATTTTGCATAAAGACTTTACGGTCTGTTTTATCACAACAAACACATTTTTTGCAGTAAATTCACATTTAAATATATATATGACTTAATGTATGCAATAAAAATATAATAATATAATTATAATATATGTATTATATTATGTTTACATAAATTATGACTTTTAAAGTATGCAATAATTTTGTTTTTAAAACTAATCAATAAACAATATATATTTAGGGTTGCAAAAGGGGTGGAATATCTCCAGAAACTTTCCAAAAATCCCTGGAATATTCCAAGAAAAATCCTAGAAAGTTTCCAAAATTTACTGAAAATTTTCCACTGTTTTGTAACCCTATATATATATATTTATAAGTAAGTATCATGGTATACAAATATAAAAAAAGGTAAAAAATTAAAATTAAAATCAAAATATATATTTATATAAACTGTGATTTTTTTAAAGTATACAAATTCAGCGTAAAGCCAATATACACAAGTGTTTTTGAATAATTTATTGTTTGTGTCTGTGTAGAAATGAAGCTGTAAATCCCCCCCGAGGACAGCTAGTGCAGAGTCTCTCTCCACAGCAGGTGATGATGATGTTCCTGCGCTCGCGTTCACTGGCACTGAGCTGCTTCAGAACCTCCATCAGAGCCTTCAGCTCCAGCCGCGGCGCTGGGAAAGATGCGTCAGAAGAAAGCGCTCTGGATCTGGACGCCTGGAAGACGGTGATGAGGTCTCAAGCGCTGCGGGAGGAGAGCGAGAGCGAGAGTCCGAGTCGCTCGGCGCTGGACGATAACCGTGAGCTGGTGGAGATGTGGCATCAGGCCGGCAAGTTCGTGCCCAAGAACATCACAGACGAGCAGCTGCAGGATCTCACTCGGCTCGCGACCAGATCCGCCAAGAAGAAATACCTCAAGTTCCTGGCCATTAAAGAGTCCCACAAGATCTCCAAGAAAGAGAAGCAGGAGAGGAAGAAATCCGAGAGAGAAGCGGAAACTGTGACTTTTAAAGTAGGCTACAATTTGAAAAGCTATTAAATAAACAAAAGCATAAAAGCAAAAAAAGTTCTTAGCAATGCATATTACTAATCAAAAATTAAGTTTTGATATATTTACGGTAGGAAATGTACAAAATATCTTCATGGAACATGATCTTAATATCCTAATGATTTTTGTCATAAAAGAGAAATGTATAATTGTGACCCATACAATGTATTGTTGTCTATTGCTACAAATATACCTGTGCTACTGATGACTGCTTCTGTGCTGCAGGGACAAACTAAAATCCAGGATTCTAATAATATTTTCACACCTGGGTGAGAGCCAATCAGAGTGTGGATTTGATACGCAGGAATACTTCAAATAATAACAAAAAAACGGCACAAGCCATGCACTTCTATTTCGTACTTCAAATAATAACAAAAACATGGCATTAGCGTGGTATTGTTATTTCGTTTTGTTTGGGTTTTTTTTCATTAGACTCCAGTAAAGTAAAAGCAGACAAAATAAAAAAAATAGAAAATCAAAGTACTATTAGAACTACAATAACATGCATCAAAGGCAAATAGTTAGAGATTAATTAGAATACAGAATATTCAAAAATTCTTTAGAATAAAGAAGAGGCTGAAATTCCTGATATTTAAATCTCTTTTTAAGAATCAAATACAAAAGGTTTGTCTTTATTACATTTACATTTATGAATATAAAATTGAATATTTATTAGTTTTAAAATTACATTGTAATAATTTAAATTGAAAATTTAATTATTTAGAAAATATTTGTTAAATATCAGATTTTTAATTTTTAATGTATAATATGAAATTTAGAAAAAATATAAAATATTTTAAATAAATAATATTTAAAATGTATTATTATTTAAAAATAATTAAAATTTTATGAATATGAAAAAAATGTATGAATATGAAACTTAGCAAAAAGTAAACTTATTTAAAATGGTTTAATAATTACTTTCATATTTTAAAAAAATTAATTACTGACATTTTGAAATGTATGAATATTAAATTTATTATTATATTTAAATATGTAAATATTATTATATTATAAAAATATATTATTTTTAATTTATTTAAATTTGGTGAACATTTAGTGAAAACTAAAATTATTTAATGATTATTTTAACATATTTTTAATAAAATTTTTCCAATTATTCAAATTTAGCAAAAACATATTAATATAAAATTTTGTGGAAATCAAAATTAAGAATTATTTAAACATATTTTTAATTAATGTTTTCTAATTATTTAAATTTTCCAAAAATGAAAATTATTTAAAAAATTGCTCAAAATGATTTTAAAAAAAATATAATTTTTTAATTATATAAATGTAGTGCAAATTAAATAAACAATATAACATTCTTTAGTTTTATTTGTGGGTATATTAGTGAAAGCATACCTGTTGTTCTCCACCTGCAGGTGCAAAGGTGACGTCCACGGACCTGCCGGATGTCCTGGGTAATCTGAGACACAACGTGAACCGTAACACCAGAGGACTCTGCAGACACGAGCCGCTTGTGACCGAGCTCAGCTGGGGGCAACAGCTGGAGGAGCGATTCCCGCGCAACACCTGCCACTACGACTACATCATGGCCGCAGACGTGGTGTACGCGCATCCGTACCTGCAGCAGCTGATGGAGACCTTCATGCACCTGTGTTCAGACCACACCGTCATCCTGTGGGCCATGAGGTTCCGTCTGGATCCGGAGAACAGCTTCGTGGACACATTTAAGAAGCACTTTCACCTGGAGGAACTTTACAACCTGCCCAGCCTGCGGATAAAGCTGTACCGCGCACAGAAACGACGCGTTTGACCTGAAGAACTGTAACTAAAATATATTACAGGGTGGGTTAGGATAAGATAATTAATTAACCACGATTCATTTCGTGATTCCAGAAGTTTCAAGAACTGCTGATGTCTAAAATAAAAACAACAGTTACTGAGGAGAAAAATAAATACAGTTTCAGTATCTGCTCTGCAGTGAATGGGTGCCGTCAGAATGAGAGTCCAAACAGCTGATAAAAACATCACAATAATCCACAAGTAATCCACAGCACTCCAGTCCATCAGTGAACATCTGGAGAAGACAAAAGATGAAACAAATCCAGCATTAAGACGCTTTTAACTCAAATACATAGAGTCTATAATCCATAATAACACTGTTAAAAATGTCTTAAAAAGTTTCTGGTGTGAATCAGGAGAGAGAAATCTGCACAGATCAAGCAGCGTTTAAACAGCTCTAAACAAATATGTGTCTGGATTTTGATGTGAGAGACAACAGGAGATGCACTTTTTCACTGGAGGAAGAGTTATTAAGACTCTAGAACTCTTATGGTATTTGAGTTAAAAACATCTTAATGCTGTATATGTTTCAGCTTTTGTCTTCTCCAGATGTTACCTGATGGACTGGAGTGCTGTGGATTACTTGTGGATTATTGTGATGTTTTTATCAGCTGTTTGGACTCTCATTCTGACGGCACCCATTCACTGCAGAGCATCCATTGCTGAGACACTGATGCAGTGCTACATTTCTCCAAGAAACAGACTCATCCTGATCTAGTACGGCCTGAGGGTGAGCCAGTTTTCATTTTTTGCGAACTATTCCTTTCCATCAATAATATGTAATAATGTGACAAAGCAGCATCACCGTTGTGATCTGTGGAGAATTTCATGTTTACTTCAAGAACTTGATGATGAAGAAGTGTATGATGTTTGTAAGTCAATCAGTTTTGAACAGCGATGTTATTTTCACGTGATCATGTTTTTTAATTACATTCACTCTCTTAAGTTTTCGATACAGAAATTAAACTTTTACAACACGAGCATTTTCAATACTTGGAAATAAACATGAAACATTCTGAGTCAGGTTTCCTTCTCTAAACACAGCTTCTGAAACTCGACAGTGTTTACAGGCTTTTCTTATTTGGAGCTTCTAGATGAAAGCAGAACTGATTTCCAAGTTAAGAAGAACCAGATGTGTTTATGACTAACGGCACGTAGCAGTAATGGATTACAAACATGTTTTGGTTCTTCTGAGGGCAGCAGCCCATTTGGACCATGCATGCATGTCTGATGATGATTTACAGAGTTATTTGATCCTGGCATCAAGTGCTGGAGTCTGGCAGTGCCATTACATGATGAAGACACACGTACACCACATATAATCCACATAAACAAAAAGAGAGATTTAGAAAGCATCCCAATGCAACAAAGCCAATCATTTTAACATTATCTCTTCATGCATACATCTGCCAAACGCTGTAAATGTGGAAGAGATCAGGCCCTACATGGTAAAGGTGTTCAACCGCCCACTGATTCCAGAGGGTTTTGACAATCACACAAGAAACTGGAGAGCATACAGCAAGGATTTAGGGCGATGAACTCATGTGTCCTCCAGAGATATAATGAGTGTTATATTGGGTTTCCCTTCTGTGGAATCCATTTAGTGCATACCAGCTGCCTAGACTCATAGAAACCAACAGGGATGGAATTAATGGGCAAAAAATATAAGGGTGAATGCCACATGTTCAGATTACACTGCACCACACCCCAATAAAAATTATATACATTTTTTGCACATTTTTTTTTTTTTTACATGGTGTGGCTTTTGTTTACCCTGCAAAGCACTGCAATAAATTACATATGATGCATAAATTATTACATTTAAAAACATTTTAATTTATCAGTATTTTATTGTATTATTCTGCATGGGAAAGGACCAATTTTCTTAAAGAAAAACATGCATTTTTTGCATTTTGTTTAACCTTACCAACAGCGTAATAAACAGCATATTATGCATAAAGCCTTACATTTAAATACATTTTTATTTTTTTTATTTTTTTTACTGCATAATACTTTATTGGGAGAGGAAGGATCTTCTTAAAGAAAACAATGAATTTTTGCATTTTGTTTACCCTTAAAAGCAGTGCAATAAACAGCATATTACCCCAAAATTCCTAGCTTTAATCTAAAATCAATATTTTCTGAATTGCACTAACTGAAAGAGGACCAATTATCTTAAAGTAAAGCATGAACTTTTTTTAATTTTATATTGCGTGCATTTTATTTACCTTAAAAATTCTCATTTACCTTTATTTATTTTTTTGACTGACTTACTAAATCAGTGCAAAAAAATAGTACAGTGATGCATTAATTATTTCCTTTTACATTTTTATTGCATAACACTAATTGAGAAAGGCACAATTTATTTTTCTTTTGATTTTGGAGTGAAATATGATTCAAGCATGTTCTTGACAGGTTTCGTAAGATTCACCCCAAAGTAAAACACTTGTACAATTCAGCATACTGCAAATGTTTTACTTTAAGAACAGTAAGAAACATTATGCGTCGTGCAATACTTCCAGTCAGACTAGTACAATATGTGCTTACTAAATAAGCAGATAACAGTCACTGGCCTTCTGAAGAGCTCTATTATCTCAAGGCTTTAGTGTTTGTCTTCACAATCTCTTTGTGCCAGCAGAAGCTCATTCCCCATCTCGTACATCATGCTCTATTTCTCAGTGTTTGTGTGGATGTGCCTCTGCTTCATGTATCTCCAGCTAAATATAGTCATGGCAGCATGACGCTGGAGTGTTGCGTGATGCCTGTCTATAACCTCGCTGAGGATGCAGTTGCAGAAGCACTGACCGGATAACTGTGAAGAGGAACAGATCAACAAGGTAAAGCTGACCTCTGCAGACTCCTCCGGAGATTCAAGCAAGTAAAGGTGAAGGTGCAGTGATGTGAGTGGAACACAGTGAATTCTTCTGAAGCTTCAGAATGCATTTTAGGAAATACAGTAGCACTAAGCTTGAACTGTATAATATCGTTGAAGTTTATCTGATTGCACCCATGCATTTTTATTTCACTTGCCTGTATATGCAAACTTTTACAAGTAGCTTGTTTCTGATGTCTCTCTGAACGAAAAATCCTGAAAGTCCTATTTTAAAAAGGACATGCTACATAGCATCACATCATGCACTTGATGTTTTTGCTACTTTGTTGAAATTGCACAGTGATTTATTTGCATATTTTATGAACTAATCTGACAAACAATGTTTGAGAAACTGGCAAAAACAGATTTTAACAGGTCAACATTAAAAAAGAGATGATCTTAAAACAATGATCTAAATTTGTGTTTTAAATCAGCGAGTAAACCTCATCATGGATCGTTCTCAGTCTGGAAATGCAGATGCCACAGTGGAGACGGATGGGAGCGTGAACACTGCGAAAGATGATACTGATGAAGAAGACAAAGAAAAGCATGATGGTAAGTAATTAAAAATGTATTGGCAAATTATCTCAAAGTTACCTTCTCTTAAAGGAACAAGCTTTCCCAGAAATGAAGATGTGTTCCCTCTCAGGCCATCCGAGATGTAGAGGAGTTTGTTTCTTCCTCAGATTTGGATAAATGTAGCATCCCATCAGTTCCTCAGCAATGGATCATCAGCAGTGAATGGGTGCCGTCAGAATGAGAGTCCAAGTAATCCACAGGAAGCATTGTTATGGATTTTGTCCCAAGCAGCAATGGTTTAAAGTTAAAAAGATCTTAATGCTGGATGTGTTTCAGCTTTTGTCTTCTCCAGATGTTAACTGATGGACTGGAGTGCTGTGGATTACTTGTGGATTATTGTGATGTTTTTATCAGCTGTTTGGACTCTCATTCTGACGGCACCCATTTACTGCAGAGCATCCATTGATGAGACACTGATACAATGCTACAAATCTGACGAAGAAACAAACTCATCCTGATCTTGGATGACCTGAGGGTGAACACATTTACAGCACATTTTTATTTCTGGGTGAACTATTCCTTTAAACTCTGACTGAAACCACAACACTACATCGGTATAGATTTGAACGAGAAATGCATCAGGTTTTCACTTGTTACTTTGGGCAGAATTCGTCCCTGTGCGTAAGGCATCCTGGGAGCCCAGTGTGCTTTCCACCATTGGAAAAGAGATCCATTATTTCGCCGGTCATGAGATCAGCATCTGGGAGTCTCTTGATTCATTTGGTTCTGTCATCTGGCCAGCAGTGAGACGAATACTTTATTACATATTTGAAATATATAAGCTGAAGTGTGCCATTAGTCGGATGTTCATATTCTTCCAGGTGTTCAATTCAGAGTCACTGGCTTTCTGAAGAGTGTAACACTGTGACACTTTCACAGCAATGATCTGTGTGTTTGAGTTGCCCTAAATGTCAACTTCTGACTCGACCATTAACGAGTTTGGGGCGGGGCTATCTAACTGACCAATGGCAAACAGGGATGGGCACATGTAAGGAATGTTTGAGAAAGCAGAATAATGGCACAGTTCACCTTTAACCATTTGTACATTGGTTCCTGATTGATATTCATAATCATGATACATTTTCTAAATTATTATTTAGGCTCTGGCTCTGTGTCGCTACCTTGAGTCCAACCAAGTGATGGTTGACCTTGTTGACAAGGCGGTGCTAGAGATTGGCGCCGGCACGGGTCTTGTTTCCATCGTGGCCAGTCTGTTGGGTAGGTACGAAGCAGCAACGCTGGGAAAGTTACTTTTAAAAGTAATGCATTACAATATCGTGTTACTCCCTAAAAAATAACTAATTACTTAAAGTAATGAATGCGTTACGTTACTTTTGAGTTACTTTTAAATCTGGACAGGGCTTACTTGTTTGTTTTTAATATAAAAAAGTTCTTCTTTTACAAATGTAAAAGCCCTCTCACACAACAAGTGGAATGAATAAGCCTCAGGCTGAAGGAAGTGTAAATTCTCGTCTGTACAGTAGAGGGCGCTGCTCAAACTAATCACATGAAGAATATGACGCAGGAGAAGAAAGTTCAGCACTATTCAGCAATAACTAAAATCAAATACAAATGTGTTAATTTAGCTTATTAGTATGATTGAATTAGATCATCGAAGGTTAGAAGGAAAGATATTGGTTAATAAACTGGGATTAAATACATAAATGATTTGTCTTATTTAACATTTAATTATTACAGGTTTGTCTAATATTCTGAGTTTGCATTTGACTGCTTTTATTGATTGTGAGGAACACTGAATCTGTTTTTGTGCAGGTGAGATGAGTAAACATGTTCATATTTAGTCTAGAACTACAGTAAGATCATGTTCACACACAACACTCTGCACTTACACATGATCTCTGTCACCATGGCAACACCAGAACTGTCACTCAACACATGGAAACAAAGTAACTGGTGTTACTTATTTGAAAAACTCAGATTTTTCCTTCTGAATTAAAAAGTATAATGCGTTTCTTTACTAGTTACTTAAAAAGTAATCTGATTACGCAACTCGCATTACTTGTAATGCGTTAACCATTACAATTGCTCTTGAGAAATGTTATGTTTATCGCCCCCTCTGCAGGACATTGGCCCTCCAGGAGTGGGATTTGACAACATATTACAAGCCTATGGTTGTGTTGTGTTTTCATACCTGTATAATCCTCTCCAGGTGCTTGGGTAACAGCAACTGACCTGCCTGAAGTTCTCGGGAACCTGGGAAGCAACCTATCCAGAAACACACGGGGCCGCTGCAGATACACGCCGCAGGTGGCGGCGCTCACTTGGGGTTATGAGCTCGACAAGACCTTCCATCGCTCAGTCTACAGATACGACTACATATTAGCAGCCGACGTGGTCTATCACCATGACTATCTAGCAGAATTATTAGCTACCATGCGCCACTTCTGCCAGCCGGGTACAACCCTCATATGGGCCAACAAGACCCGCTTCGATTCTGATCTAGTGTTTGCGGAGAACTTCAAAAAAACATTCAACACCATCCTGCTGGCAGACAACGGAGAGGTAAAGATTTACTCTGCCACCACGAGAGAAGAAAGTGGACTAGAGACCTCAAAAGAGACTAAAGGGGATGCGAGGAAAGGAGTGGACGAGGATGAAATGGTCAACAAAAAGACAAAGGAAGAGATAAATGAAGGAAAGATTAAATGGACAGAACAAAAGTTTGTAGAACAGGTTCAAGAATATGAAAAGAAAGATGTAGATTTTAGAGAAGAGCAGGCTACAGGTTATGTTGATGTGGAAAACCAGGAGGATGGAAACCTGAACAATATCGAAGATGACGACGACGACAACAACACAAACCTTGAAAATGAACCTGAGGATAGTGAAGAAGACCACGACGGCTGCAGTGAGATGGATTCAGCGTTTGTAGAGCAGAAATCTGGTCAGTGATATTTGTTCTAAAACACAGTTGCTTATCTAATGAATTTGAGTCTGATTTGGGCTTTTCTTTAAGATGGAAGCACAGGAGGAGAGTATATGAGATCCTGGGCACCGACTATTTACTGCAGACCCGGGAAAGAAGTTTATCATTTTTTGGGCCAGGAAATTACAATTCAGGAGTCCATCGATTTTTACGGTGCTATGATATGGCCAGCGGTGAGACACTTTCAACTGCAGTAACAATGAACCATGCGAAACAAATGCACATGTGAATAGAGTATGGGCCAGACTTACTAACAGCTTGCGCCAATGCAAACCGTCTTTTGGTGTTAAAATAGTACTGTCAATATTTACTAAAGACACGCGCTGAAGGATTAGAGGTGAAAACGTGTGGACAGTTATTTTTGCGCCTGACGTTATTGAATATGCATTTGTAGGAGTTTCCCTTTCAGATGCAAAATTTATGGGAGGAGAGTATTAAAATGAATCACACAACACAGTTTACTAACATTTGCACTCGTCAAATTATTTAACACCCAAAAACACAAATTTTGTGCCTGTGTTGTAAGTAGAAAACCCGCACCTGATGAGCATCAGTATACTGCTTGGTATATTGCATTGGTTGATATGTAAGTGAGATGTTGCTGTGTTCTTTAATTTGTGCATTGTTAGTAAATCATTTCAACGCCCATGGGCACTGCTTTGGAATTGCGCTCTTGCGCTAATTTGCCCTGTTTAGTAAATCTGGCCCTAGATCAGCATTGACATCAATAACCCAAGAACTTTGCTTTTGTGTGATGCTGCATTCAAGAAAATAGGGGCATTATAAAGTAAGTCCAAGAAAACAGTCAAGCAAAACAAACATGTTGTACTTTTAAAATGTGATTTGTATTCCTTCCATATAGGCACTTGCACTTTGCCGATTCTTGGAAATGCCGCAGGGTCATCAGCACATTGATTTACTTGACAAATCAGTTCTTGAACTTGGAGCCGGAACCGGCTTACTTTCGGTTGTCGTCACATTATTGGGTAAGTGTTGGGATAAGACTCGGGTACTAGTCTAAATGGTTTTGTACGTTGCAAGATAATAACTGAAATTGCTCTATAGGTGCCAAACTAACAGCAACGGATTTACCCGAGATACTAAGTAATCTGAGATACAACCTCAACAGGAACACGAGAGGCCGGCGGAGACACGAGCCCATGGTTGCAGAACTCTACTGGGGTCACAAGCTGGATGAGTTCTTCCCTAGATCCACTCACCAGTATGATTATGTGTTGGCGACTGATGTGGTCTATCACCATGACTTCCTAGCAGAATTACTAGTCACCATGCGTCACTTCTGCCAGCCGGGAACTATTCTAGTCTGGGCGAACAAGGTCCGCTATGCTTCGGATCTGGGCTTCATTGACAACTTTCTTAGATATTTTGAAATCACACTCCTTGAAGACTTGGATGATGTGAGGATTTACATAGCAACCAGCAAGACACCAGAGCAGGGAGGTGACCAGGTTCAAGAGATGAACAAGGAAGAGGACGACAATTATGATGCCGGGGAGCCAAATTCTACAAACGAGAACGGAAACGATGCAGAGGAAGTGGAACATCTAGAGTGTGATGATACTCAAACGCCAGATGAGACACAAGCAGACAAAGAACTCCAGGATTTGGGAAAACCTGCAGAGGAAGAAGGTTAGGCTTGCATATTGTAGAGACCCAATGCACTTATATAGGTGATGTCGCACCGGAGGAACCTTTTCATAGTTCCTAGAACTTTTAGCAGAAGTTCCTTCTTTTTGGTGTGTTCGCACTGCAGGAACTAGGAATGTATTTAGTTCTAACAACACCACTTGGGGGAACCAATTTAGCTCATACTTCGGAGTAGGGTCTAAAACAGTTGTATAGGAACTATCAGTGATGTAAGTGTATCTTACTCAAACGGAGTTCCTAGAACTAAACACGTTTCTAGATCCTGTGGTGCGAACGCTCCAAAAAGTGGGAACCTCCGCCAATAGTTATAGGAACTATGGAAAGCTTCCTCCAGTGCGAAAGGGGCTATGGATACCTATCTGATGGGATACGCTTCTTTTATCTTTCCCTCAGTTGTACCTGCCAACACAGAACCACCAGAGCGCCGATCCTGGGCTCCCACCGTCTACTCCAGTCTTGGCAAGGAGATCTACTACTTTCTGGGTCATGAAATCAAAATTCAAGAAGCCATAGGCCATTATGGCGGTATAGTATGGCCAGCGGTGAGCATTAAATGTTCAATAGCACAGCAGTATATCAACCTGTCATATCAGGAAGAAACTATATGTGTGCTTTGTGAGAAGGTAAAATACAAAGAGTCTAATGGAGACTATGAACTCCTGGTTATGAATGTCATAGGCATTGGCCCTTTGCAGATTCCTGGACACCCCAACAGGTCGACAGCAGATTAATCTACTTGACAAATCAACGCTGGAGCTCGGCGCAGGAACAGGCCTCGTCTCGATAGTTGCCACACTTCTTGGTACGTCTCAATATTTGATACAATTAGGCCAGGGGTAGGCAAGTTCATCCTAAAGAGTCACTGCCCTGCAGAAGTTTTGCTTCAACCCTGAAAAGAAAAAAAAACTCACCTGCCTACAGCCTTAGCAATCCTGAAGACATCGAGTAGCTTGTTTGATTAGGGTTGGAGTTAAACTCTGCAGGACAGCGGCTCTCTAGATCTGAACTTGCCTACACCCTGAACCACGTTCCTGAAGCCCTCAACAATGAACATTTTGCATCGTCTCACGTAGCCAGACCTTCAGACGGATAGCAGAAGGTCTGGGAACTTTAGCCACTTTAAATGGCCAAGGGCTACCCAAAAGGCCACATGACTGACAGGTAAAGCAACCAATCACGTTTCATTCTGTCACATCATGTTTAGGGCTGTGGAAATGTCCCCACAATAACGGTGTGTAAAACTCTTTGACATATTTTAAAGATTCTATGTTGCAAAATTTAAATATTTCACATAATCCAGTGTTTAGTTGATCCTGATAAGCGCTGATCATCAAAGATGTAAACACGACGGCTTTCTTCTTCCAAGAGGGGTTTGGCCTCACGGCATTTTTGTTTCCAGGCGGAACGTTAAAGAACACGAAACGCATATCTTCTGGAAATCCTGTATAATTTAACAAATCCAATGACAACTCCGCAACTCCTGCAGTGTTCCAATTTTGTGTGCCGTATGCATCAGACGTTTAGCCAACAGTCCGTGGACGTGACGTCTGAGGCTGATACTACTCCAAGACCTGAAATGGGTCTGTCAGACAAAGGAGACATGCAAAAAGTGGAGTGAGGTTGGGGGCCTTTAGGAACGTGATTGGAAACCATTGGACTAAGCTATGGGGTGTCCAATCCTGCTCCCAGAGGGCCAACGTCCTGCAGAATTTAGTTCCAACCATCCCCAACACACCTGCCTGGAGTTTTTAGTAATCCCAAAGACCTTGACTATCTTGTTCAGGTGTGTTAAATGGGATTTGAGCTGATCTGAGATAGTAGCCCCCCGGGAGCAGAACTGGACAGCCCTGGTTTAGACTAAGCTTAAGACCAAAACTAAATGGTGTCACTAATTTGTAGGTGCTAAACTGACGGCCACGGATCTGCCAGATATCCTCGGTAATCTGAGGTGCAACTTGAACCGGAATACCAGATTGCACTGGAGACACGAGCCTCAGGTTACAGCATTGCAATGGGGCTACAAGCTGGAGGAGACGTTTCCCCGTTCCACGCATTCTTACGATTACATTCTGGCAGCTGATGTGGTCTATCACCACAACTGCCTCACTGAGCTTCTCGACACCATGCTTCACTTCTGTCAAACAGGGACAACGATAATCCTTGCAAACAAGGTCCGGTATCAGTCAGACCTGGTATTTATTGAGAACTTTCAGAAAGCTTTTAACACCACATTACTGATGGAGCTGGATGAGGTGAGGATTTACTCCGCTACCGTGAGAATCTGATGAGGTGAACCTCAATGCACCGCTTTGAGAAGGCTTTCTGAACTACACTGCTGGCACAGGTAGAGGAGGTGAAGATAAGTGGCTCTGGCTCACGTTTGTTTAAAGAACCAACACCATGTTCACACTGCAGACAATTCCAGAGAGAGTATAGTGATGAGTATAGATTGATGAGGTTCATAAAAATTCTTCTCTCACCTCGAGCTAACAAAAAAAAAGTATCAGAAGCGAACGTTAAGCAAAAATATACTTGTCAAAATCTATGTTGTAGTCTACCGTTAGCTACAGTTTTTAAAAGTTAGAGTTTTGTCACAAGTTAAACAAAATAAAAAGGTTTTTCTCCGTCAGATAGCCTACATCCTCGCCCCCAACACATCCCTAACACCAGAGGACGCAAAGATAGATTTAAACGTATGTTAAAAGAATTAATGTTTTTAATAAATCGACATCATTTCTTAATTGGTGAAAACATTCTACCGATTTTTAACATTAGACCAGCATTTTTACTTTAAAATTAGGTTACACAAGTTTCCTTCTAAATAATCTCCTCTAAGCCACAGGAAAAATGTTGTTTGGTTTGATTTGATTTATTTTAGTTTATTTAGTTATTCACACTTAATTTAGCAGCCTAATTCCTTTAATCTGTCTTTTATTTTTGTCAATCTTAACTTCTAGCATGCTATATCAGTTAAAACACATGTATGCACATACAAATATCTAACTGGAATGAAAGTGATAAAATCAAGACAGGATTTTCTTAACATAAGACTTGTTTTCAGTTGAAATAGACGTACAATGTCTAAACTTTTACAACATTACACGAAAGGCTAAATATTTGTTCTCACGTAGTGCATGGAAAGAAGAACGGCGCAGGGTGTCTGGGGTCGTGTGATTACTGATGAGACCATATCAGTGTCCTGTATTTCAAAAGGTTGTAGAACATAAGCCTGTTTCTACGGTCACAACTCATTTGCAACCTAATTAGTTTTGAGGGATCTGGCATTGTGGACTTTGTTGTTGTGTGTCAGCTGAAGTTCAGAGATCAAAACAGATCATGTTCAGTAATCAAAGGATCTCCATTGCATCTATTTATGACGTTCACCTGTGAGTGAGAACTTTGTCAAAGTTTAGCCAAAAGTTCACCGACTGGTCAAAGGATGTGTGCCCTATTGAACCTTTTATAACAACAAACATCTGGAGAATTTACACAGGGGCATCTGCTGGATTGTTAGGTAAAGTTCTTGAAGATAAGAAAAACCAGGAAGGTTTATTTATAATGTAGATCTGCTGAATGTGATTTCACAGATGTTCAGGATGAGATCAGATCGATCGGGTCGAGGGTGATTGTTTTTAACAAGGCAGTCTATGCCGTACGAAGATGTTGTTTCATTTTTGTTAATTTTGTTTATTTTAGTTACATTTATTATTTTTATTCACACCAAGATTTGTCAAGCCTCAACACAAACATACACTGCAAATGCAAACAAGTACACAAACATACAATCACAAACATACATAAAAACATAAAAAACATAAAAATACACACAAAGACAAACATACAAATGCAAACATACTGTACAAACAAACACAAATATACACCCAAACTCAAACAAGCACACAAACATACAAACAAACAAACTAGGGCACAAACACACGCAAAAACAAACACTCACACATACACTGCAAATGCAAACAAGTACACAAACACACACAAACGTAAACATACAGAAAACAAACACACATAAACACACACAAACATACAAACGTAAACAACAAACACAGACATACAAACGCAAACATAAAAACACAGATTTAATTGATATATTTCATAAACTGCATTGACTGCTCTAAAATATGAGACAGATGTTTCAGGAGTTTAGGACACATGCTTATTCAATAACTGTTTTATTTCCTGTTTGGGTGATGTATATTTATTTTTTATGTTGAACTGTTTTACCAAGCCGTTAATGTTTCCTGTCGAAGCTATGCAAAGACTTGATTTCAAAAACAGTATCATAGCTATTAAACTATCTTGTTGTGGTTTTAAATGTTTATTTAATCTCAGAACAATCTCAAAGCAAATCTGATTTTGTGGTGGTTGTGCTTTAAAATGAAATGATCACAATCCTAATTTAAGTGATGAAGGATTCTGAAAGTCTGACAGTCATTAGTTGTTGAGTCCTACTGTAACGTTAACCTTGGCCGGTTTACATGTTTCAAAAGATTAACAGTTGAAAACGTTACATATTTAGAAAAGTGATACAAAATGTAATCAAATGTAATCAGTTACATTACTTTTTAAAAGTAATTGAAATAGTTACACTATACCTTTTAGATTTTAAATAGAGTAACTTGTGATCTATAACCAATTACATTTCCATAGTAACCTTCCCAAAACTGTGCATAAAATAATCCCATCAGGGTCTCAGCTACAGCTAAATGTTAAAACAAACTTAAGGATGTTGTTGGCAGTTCGTGGGGGGTGTCTGTGAAAACTGCGTGGGTGCGTGAGAGTGTTTGAAATAAAGATGTTTTAGCTTAAAAGATGTGATTTTACTACAAACTATAAGCATTCTAACTAAGAAACATAACATATAACATTTTTTTTTATTTCCAACAAAACCGGTTGTTCGACATTTAAAAAGTCATAAGAATTTTTATTGTGTTTTGAAAAGAAAGTAAGATATGGTATATAAATCAAGTCTTTTTTTATTGATTAACATGGTAGAACCACAATGAATTTATGAGGTTATATATTTATTCTGCTTCATGTACTCACTGGTTACTGTATACATATTTAAGAGAAATGCATAAACTCAATTGTTTTAAACAATCTAAAGCTTTTAGTCTGTCATTAAAAATATCTTAAAGAGAGAAGTCTTTCAAGCATCTATTGTCATTTGTCCAGGACTCTTACTAAAAACACTTGAGCGTGGACATGAATCCTACATGAAAGCTAAAAAAGATTACTGACATCTTAACATCTGTATCAGTTAGATAATTATGTCATCATAAACCATCAGACACATCGGGTTTGTAGCACCTTGTATAAGAAACACTTTTTGTTGCAAACTACCTTATGACAACTAATTTTCAATCTAATAAAGGTCTAATTCATAATGAAATATCTCCGTAAGCGTCTTGTATGTTTGTGTTTGTGTGTATGTTTGCGTTTGAATTTATGTTAGTCTATATCTTTGTGCTTGTGTTTTTGCTGTATGTTTGTGTTTGTTTGTATACATGTTTGTGTTTGCATGTATGTCTGTGTTTCTGTGTATGTTTGTGTTTATGTGTGAGTGTTTGTTTGTGCCCTAGATGGTTTGTTTGTATGTTTGTGTGCTTGTTTGAGTTTGGGTGTATATTTGTGTTTGTTTGTAAGTTTTAGTTTGTATGTTTGTTTGTACAGTATGTTTGTCTTTGTTTGCGTGTATGTTTGTTTTCTGTATGTTTTACGTTTGTGTGTGTGTGATTGTTTGTTTGTTTGTGTACTTGTTTGCATTTGCAGTGTATGTTTGTGTTGAGGCTTGACAAATCTAGGTGTGAATAAAAATAATAAATGTAACTGAAATAAACTAAATTAACAAAAATGAAACAACATCTTCGTACAGCATAGACCGCCTTGCTAAAAACAATCACCCTCGACCCGATCGATCTGATCTCATCCTGAACATCTGTGAAATCACATTCAGCAGATCTACATTATAAATAAACCCTCCTGGTTTTTCTTATCTTCAAGAACTTTACCTAACAATCCAGCAGATGCCCCTGTGTAAATTCTCCAGATGTTTTGTTGTTATAAAAGGTTCAATAGGGCACACATCCTTTGACCAGTCGGTGAACTTTTGGCTAAACTTTGACAAAGTTCTCACTCACAGGTGAACGTCATAAATAGATGCAATGGAGATCCTTTGATCACTGAACATGATCTGTTTTGATCACTGAACTTCAGCTGACACACAACACCAAAGTTCACAATGCCAGATCCCTCAAAACTAATTAGGTTGCAAATGAGTTGCGACCGTAGAAACAGGCTTATGTTCTACAACCTTTTGAAATACAGCACACTGATACGGTCTCATCAGTAATCACACGACCCCAGACACCCTGCGCCGTTCTCCTTTCCATGCACTACGTGAGACCAAATATTTAGCCTTTCGTGTAATGTTGTAAAAGTTTAGACATTGTACATCTATTTCAACTGATAACAAGTCTTATGTTAAGAAAATCCTGTCTTGATTTTACCACTTTCATTCCAGTTAGATATTTGTATGCGCATACGTGTGTTTTAACTGATATACAGTGTTGGGGAAAGTTACTTTTAAAAGTAATGCCTTACAATATTGCGTTACTCCCTAAAAAAGTAACTAAATACGTTACATAGTTACTTTTTATGGAAAGTAATGTGTTACAGCAGCAAAGACACTGTTAATAAAATGGGAATAGATACATTTGTGTTATTTAATATATTTAATTATTGCAGGTTTGCGTCATATTCTGAGTTTGCATTTCACTGTTTTGATTCATTTTGATGAATACTAAATCTGTTTTGTTTTTTTTTTTTTTTGTGAGTGGGATGAATTAATGCACATTCACATTTAGTCTAGAACTACAGTAACATCATGTTCACACAGCACACACAACGCCTCCATACTTCCGATTTCTCCCAATATGGGAACAGGAGGCTTGTCAGTCAAAAAATGGGAATACAAAGTAACTGGCGTTACTTTTTTGAAAAAGTAACTCAGATATTTTCTTTTAAATTAAAAAGTAATGCGTTACTTTACTAGTTACTTGAAAAAAGTAATCTGATTACGTAACTCGCGTTACTTGTAATGCATTACCCCCAACACTGGTGATATAGCATGCTAGAAGTTAAGATTGACAAAAATAAAAGACAGATTAAAGGAATTAGGCTGCTAAAATAAGTGTGAATAACTAAATAAACTAAATCAAATCAAATTAAAACAAACAACATTTTTCCTGTGGCTTAGAGGAGATTGTTTAGAAGGAAACTTTTGTAATTTTAAAGTAAAAATGCTGGTCTAATGTTAAAAATCGGTAGAATGTTTTCACCAATTAAGAAATGATGTCGATTTATTAAAAACATTAATTCTTTTAACATATTGTGGCCTCCATCTTTGCGTCCTCTGGTGTTAGGGATGTGTTGGGGGCGAGGATGTAGGCTATCTGACGGAGAAAAACATTATTATTTTGTTTAACTTGTGACAAAACTCTAACTTTTAAAAATTGTAGCTGACGGTAGACTACAACATAGATTTTGACAAGTATATTTTTGCTTAACGTTCGCTTCTGATACTTTTTCTGTTTAGATCGAGGTGAGAGAAGAATTTTTATGACCCTCATCAATCAAACTTTTTTGTCACATAGTGCACTATACTCTAATTCCTATTTTTTTTTTTAAATCAATCTGCCAACATCAACGTTTGCAAGTTATCAAATAAGCAACTTAATATTTTATACAATTCAAATCCAATTATTTACTTGTGTTTTTTGATTGCTTTAAATAAAAATAATGTATTTCACATTTCTTTTCCGTGGTTTCATGTGATATTAGATGAGATCCATTCCAGTCAATTCAGAATTCAAGTTGTTTTTGTCATCTTTCAGTTTGATTTGGTTTGAACTCATTCTGATTTGATCAATTGCAATAGAACAGTATGAACATTAAAGCCTCAAGATGGGTTTTGAAAAACAAATCTGAATTGTCTGCACTAAAAAAAATAAAGCCAGGCCGATTATAGATGTAGACGATCAACGTCATGGATGAGAGTGTAAAGGCAAATGAGTTGAACAGTTTTTATTGTAGGTTTGAAGAAAAAGATTTTACATGGGAACAGGAAAATGCACTGGAAGTTTTATCTGGACTGGACACTTCTAAAATAATTATTGATCAGCATACGGTGGAGAGACTGTTCTCACATGTTTGTTCCGGCAAGGCTTCTGGGCGGCTACTGAAATCGTTTAGTAAAGAACTAGCAGAAGCCTGGTGTCCCATCTACCAGAAGTCTGTAGACACACACACACAGTCCTGGAAGAGTTCTGTTATTATCCCTGTCCCTAAAAAGGCTAGTTGTAAGGAGAATAATGATTATCGTCCAGTGGCATTGACCTCGATAGTGATGAAGTGTTTGGAGAAGATTATGATTAATCATGTAAAAACTGAGGTTAGTAGTGTTTTGGATCCATTTCAGTTTGCATATAGGAGTAACAGAAGTACTGATGATGCTGCTATAACCATCACACATTTAATAAATAGACATCTAGAGGATACTAGCTCATATGCACCTCATGTGTTTTTAGATTTTAGTTCAGCTTTCAACATGCTGCAGCCGCATCTTTTAACTAAGAGGTTAATGGATCTTAAAGTTCACCCTCTTATTATTAAATGGTATCAGTCTTTTTTAACCAACCGTAGGCAGCAGGTTAGTATTATTAAATTCTCAGATGATACTGCAATCTTAGGATTATTAAAAAAGGATGGAGATCTGTCTGAATATTTTTCAGAGATTAGAAGATTTGAGAACTGGTGTGATAACAAGCACCTAGCTCTAAATGTAGGTAAGACAAAGGAAATGGTGTTTGATCCTAGAGGAGTGGGTGATCAAAATATAGCACAGGTCTTATCATATAAATATCTTGGTGTCTTTTTTGATGATTTACTAACATGGCATATACATGTGGATAATCTCTGTAATAAGATACAACAAAGATTGCATTTTTTACCTCATCTGAGAGCTCATGGGGTTGATCAAAAATGTATGGTAATCTTTACCAGGCAGTAATTGAGAGTTTAATCAGATATTGTATCACAGTATGGTTTGGGAATCTATCAGTGCAATCGAGATCAGAGCTGATACGAATGATACATACTGCTTAGAAAATTATAGGAGTGAATAAATGGACACCATTGCAAACATGCCACTGTAAGACACGCTGAGAGGATAGTCTGTGATTTTTCCCATGTTTTGAATACAGAGTACGAGTTGTTGCCTTCTGGCAGGAGCTTCAGAGTTCCTCGCTGCAGGTTAAATAGATTTAAAAACTCTTTTATCCCAGTGTCTGTGAAGTTGTTAAATAGAGGAAGTATGGAGCTGTGATTTTATGTATCCAGTATTCTGTGTATTTTGTGAATTGTGTTTGACTAATGTGTGTACTGTATGGTTGCAGCATGGGTGATGGCCCAAGACAAATCTCCCTGCTGGGGACAATAAAAGTTTACCTTACCTTAGACGCTTATGAAATTTTGTTTTGTGAACCTAGACTACAACAGGAGAGAGAATTTATAAAGAAAACCTTTGCACAAATATACAATAAATAATGAATTATTAACAAAACATGGACATAATTATCTAACCTTTAAAAAAAAAAACACATCTGGAGGGTAAAATGGTGAGGATGGGAAAGACAGTGAAGTCTAGTAGTTGTTGCAGCTGAAATATTACATTTGAAATGTTTATTGTATATTTGTGCGGTTTATTAATATGTTATTAAATCAATTATTAAACACAATATACATTGTTTAAAAACAATGTAAAATACTGAGAAAACAGTTCTTACCGTGCTGAAATGTGCTTAAGAAATCAAGTTAATTTCAGATGAAATACATTTCTTAATGAAAATCTACACAAGACTATTATCTTACAAATATTGTTTACTATATCGAAAAGCGTAATCTAATGTGAATCTAAAAAAAGGCTAAAAAAAAAAAAAAAAAACCTAAAAAATCTAAAATCTAAAAAAACCCTAACCCTAACTTTAATACTATTTTTAAACATTTGTACTAAAAAGTGATGAAGTAAATTGTCACAAAAATGAGCAAAATGTTGTCAGTTCCAGATAATTTTATTCAGAATCTCCATCAGATACACTGTTCAGCACATTTACTGTGTTAACAAAATAACCGGCTGTCACTTCTGAAACGTCTCACGAGGAGTGATGGATATAAAATAACACCTGCCTACTCTATGCATCAATTAAAATGACTAAAATATTGGCATTACCTAGTTTTCATTTATACTTTATAAATACAAGACATCCATAAATACATCTGAGGATATTCAAGGGTTTTTGATACAGAATTCTGTGATACTTCCTGAAGAAACGCAGAGGTGGATGGGGTTTGATCAATATTTAAGGCTATTTTTGAAGGAAAAGTGAGCGCAGGATGTGATGTCACTAGTGAAAACACACATAGCATGATTCGCTGGTTTGACAATGCAAAAAATATTTTCTTCTTTAGTATTTATGTCTTGTTTTCTAGTATAAAATACTTAAACATTCTTGTATCAGGATGCATTTACTGGATTTGTTTTTTGAAAATATTATCCAAGTTTTGTAAGATATTACATTGCTTAAAAGAAGCAATGTAATATCTGCCATTGGGTTAGAAAAATAATCTTAATTCAAAAGCTAAACAAGATTATTTTTCTTACCCCACTGGCGGATATTTTTGCTTGTTTTAAGCAAAAACTAACAAAATTTGGATTTTTTTTTTTCAGAAAACAAGAAAATATTTTAAGTCATTTTACTTGTCAGGTAAATGCATCTTAATTTCAGAATTTCAGAAAGAAAACAAGACAAAAATTCTAAGGAAGAGCATTATTTTTTGCAGTGCATGATCCGTTTTGGATCTCTAAACCCTGAAGAATCACTCGAGACACACAAGATGAGCGCACACATTTAAACGCTAAAAGAAAGCGTGACAATCTCCACTTCACTTACACACCAAAACAACTAATTCAGAAGGAATATTCCAGTCCAGGCTCAGAACATGAGGAAACATGGACTTTCAATCACACAAGAGCTCGGACTTTCTTCAGAACGGCACATGAACATGAAATGACCCTTGTGTCTTTAGAAAACATGCATACATTTGACTCCTGTAAGGATCAACCACAAAAAAAAAAGTTTAAAAAATTATAATATTTCACCCCAAGTTTATAAAAAAAAAAAAAAAAAAGAAAATGCAGAAATAAAGTTAGTTTTCCTTGATTTTAGTGTGAAACGTGAGCTGGACGTTTCACCCATCGGATGTCCATCATATTGCCTTGAAGTTTTCTGTATTCAGAGGTGCATCTGACCTTTACGCTGTTATTGTTGTTGAGGGAAAACATGTCCACTGTGCAAATGCCCAGTAACAACATAATACAAGTTATTACACAAGTTCCCCTTAAGAAGAGACGAACGCTGGAGCGTCACGAGAGTGTGATGAAAATCAGAGTGAATGTGATCAAGCTGTTGCATGAGAACTGTGGGTTCAGTGCTGTGATCCGCACAGAAAGGCATTGTGGGATCCGTGTGATAAGAGGTGTCTGGTTCCAGAAGGCGTTAAAGTCTCCTCGGTTAGAAACGAAGGACTTTAGAAGGGCGTGTAGTCAGACGGGAACATGATGGGCAGCCAGTTCTCAGTGTACGAGACGCAGTGCATCCAGCCCAGAGAGCGCATCAGCTGCAGACGCACAACACACAACACATCACCTTATTATGTGTGACAACAACACCAGTCTTGAGCAGCACAGGTGTATTTGTAGCAATAGACAACAATACATTGTATGAGTCACAATTATACATTTCTCTTTTATACCAAAAATCATTAGGATATTAAGTAAAGATCATGTACCATGAAGATATTTTGTACATTTCCTACCGTAAATATATCAAAACTTAATTTCTGAATAGTAATATGCATTGCTAAGAACTTCATTTGAACAACTTTAAAGATGATTTTCTCAATATTTAGATTTTTTTGCACCCTCAGATTCCAGATTTTCAAATATTGTCCTCCTAACAAACCAGACATCAATGGAGAGAATATTTATTCACACTGAAAAGCGTTAGATGGAGATCGGAGCACTGTGACTCAGCATCATCAGATCAGCCAAAATATTTCATTAAAATACAAAACGTGAGTGTGTGTAGGATTTTACAAATAATAGACATTCAGAGGAAAACTGCGGAGCTTTATGCAAATTCAGTTTGGGATCAGTACCATTTTTTTTTTTTTTTTTTTGAAAGAAATATACGTTTATTAATTAAGGATGCATTAAATTGATCAAAAATAACAGTAAGAAATGTATAATGTTACAAAAAAACTTCCTTTTCTATTTTTCTATCAAATAATCTCATAACTTCGACTTTTCATCTTTTAGTTTTGACATTTTCTTGTAAGTAAGATGTAGCATCTCATAATTGTGTCTTAGTATCTCATAACTTCTCATATATCTCCTGACTTTGTATCATAGTTTTGCCTTTCTGTCACATTATCATGACTTAGTATCTCATAACATGCTTTTTTTTGTCATAATGAAAAATGATTTCTGAAGATCATGTGACACTGAAGACTGGAGTAATGATGCTGAAAATACAGCTGCACATCACAGAAATAAATTACAGTTTAACAGAGATTCACATAGAAAACAGCTGTTTTAAACTGCAATATTATTTCACAATTTTACTGCATCTTTGATTAAATAAATGCAGCCCTGCAGACATCTTTCAGAAACTCTTACCTGTATGCAGTTCTTCCAGTTCTCTTTGCTGGGTTTGTCCTCGAAGATCTTAGTCGCGAACTTCAAGGCTCTCGCATACATTTTGTTTGCCAGCGCGTGTTTGTAGGAAAATACTAGAACCTGGAAAGAAGATATCCTCACATCAAATAAAATATTACAGTATTCAAATAACTAGCACACCTGTAAACCCTGGAGCTCCGTACCTTAGCGTCGGTGAGCTCTGTCCACTTCTGCAGCTCCCAGAAGGTGTCGGTCAGAGCTGTGGCCAGCGGCTCGTCCTCAGAGCTGCCCACTTGACCTGCGCTCGCGTCCTCCTCCATCAGCTGATCCGCCAGAGCACAGCCCTTCCTGCAGAGCGCATCCAGCAGAGACGACTTCTGCTTCTCCATGTCACTGCAACAACACCAGACACCACATCACTGACCTCAACCATCAACAATAACCCTGAAACAAATACGTTCCCATCATCATCATCATCATCATCATCATCATCATCATCATCATCATCATGATGGAAACTTTACAAGGTTCTGTGATTGAATTAGTACAAGAGTATAAATATCTTGGCATCATTGCTGACGATCTTTTAGCTCTCATAACTCAATTGAAGAAAAAATTGAAAATTAAGCTTGGGTTTTATTTTAGGAATGTTTTCTTCCTTAGTATTTATGTCTTGTTTTTTAGTATAAATATCTAAAATTTTTGAATCAGGATGCATTTACTTGACAAGTAAAACAATCTTTTTTTTTTCTTTTCTAAAAAATATGCAAATTTTGTTTGTTTTTGCTTAAAACAAGTAAAAAATATCTGTCAGCGGGGTAAGAAAAATGTTAATTATTACATTAATAATAACAATAATACCATTACTATTATAAATATTATTAATAATATCAATATTTTTAATTTCCTTAATTGTAATCTGTCTTAAATTTTTAAAACATTGTTTAAATTATTATAACAATACATAAATAAATTTTCAAATTGCAGTCACAATAAACAACAAATTAAATCCTGTGGAAAAGCTGTTCTTCTGGAGGCTCCCTCAGAGACGGATGATGCTCGGTACCTCTTGATGGAGGCGGCGTCGGGCCGCGGATCCGTCTTCAGGGTGAAGTAGACGGCGAGCGCGGTCTGATCGATGTGAGACATCACTGCATCAGCTGCGGCTGCGATCTCTGGCAGGCGCTTCGATCGCTCCTGAGGAGAGAGAAGAGCGTCTGTCATGTGTTCGAGGGCAGAACGAGCCGATGTGTGACCGTACCTTCTCTGAGTCCAGCTGATGCAGTCTCTGAACATGCAGAGGCAGGTGTGTGGGGAACGCCTGCTTTAGCTCCTCGAACAGAGCGCTGCTCTCCAACCTGAGGACAGAGTGATGCACCGATCAAAACTAGGCTTGTGACCGCGAGGAAACCTCCCACCGGTTAATCAACACCAGCAATACCAATATCAGCACTGAGAAGGAGGCAGAGCTGTGTAGTTACTGATCACATGTCATCTGGATTATGTAATCAGATTCTAAAGCAATAATCCCCCTGAAGCTGTGGTTTACAGTGAATTTATAACAGCTGAGGGGCGTTGTTAGGTACGACGCAAAGCTGAGTTATAGCTGTTATAAATTCACTGTAAACCACGGCTTCACAGGGATTATTGCTTTTATAAAACGGTTATTCCATATACACAGTACAGTCTCACAAAATAAAACTGAGCAAATAAAGTGTAATAATATTAATATAAACAGTATTCTTCCACCAAACAATGTAGTTCCTCAGAATCAGTTGTGGTTGCTACAAAGTGGTTGCCGAGCAACACACAGAAGTAAACAAAGGTGTATGTTACATTGTAGAGTAATTTACAACAGCTTCGAATTTACAGTTTGTAAGTAATCTACCGAGCTCTGTGGGGGGTAGTTTGCTTGAGTTTGTCCTCTTTTCCTCGCTTTCCTTTGCTTTTAAATAAATTAAATTAAATTAAATTTATGCATTTAGCAGACGCTTTTATCCAAAGCGACTTACAGTGCATTCAGGCTATACATTTTTACTTATCATGTAGGTAAATAGTTTGTAAAAGCACTGTGTTTTCCATATTTGCAGAAAACGCACTTAAACACCAGTCAGTAATATTTTTAGAGCTTTATGAATGAAAACTGACTTGGTCATCCACTGGATCTTCAGGTCTCGCAGCGCTTCGGTGAACTCATCCTTCACGTCCTTCTCCTTCTCCGCGTCCTTCTCCTTTTCTCCTTTTCCATTCTTGGTTTTGTTGGGAGCAGGAACCAGGTGGTAAAAGATTGGCACGATATCCTGCATGAGAGCAACACCAGAGATGATACTGCTGAACCACATTACCCACAATCCCTCAAATCCATCTGCACTGTCTGTCCACTGAATCTAACATCAACAGGGGAGATACATCAATAAACAGCCAGACTCATTTCCTATTATCATTTCTTTTATCTGAGTGAGTGTGTGTGTGTGTGTGTGTGTGTGTGTGTGTGTGTGTGTGTGTGTGTGAGAGAGAGAGAGAGAGAGAGAGAAAGGCTGGGCGGTATTTAGACATTTTCAACTAGAAGACCCTAACTGTCCAACAGCAATATTTAAAGGGCCCCCGAAAAATATATAAATATAAAAAGTAAAGAAAAATATTTAAATTAAAATTATGTTTTTACTAAATTATTATTCATTTTAATAATATTACAATTCCACAATTCTGTAATAATAATAATAATAATAATAAAAAAAATAATAATAATACTTATTCATATTATTTTTAATATTATTAAATATAAATGTAACATTACTTATTATTATCATTATTATAATGATATTAAAATTCTATATTATTAATATTATTATTAATTTACTAATATTACAATTCCACAATTTTGGAATAATAATATTAATAATAATAATAATAATAATAATAATAATATATTTCTAAGAATTAAAATTCTAATCTTATTCATAATTATATTTCTAATATTATTAAATCTAAATTTAACATTACTTATAATTATAATGATATTAAAATTCTACATTATTATTATTATTATTATTATTATTATTATTATTATTAATTTACTAATATTAATTTTGGAATAATAATAATACTTAACTTATTATATTTCTATATTTAAATCTATATATTAATAATTATTAAATATTATTAATTATGTATTATTATTATTACTAATTTACTAATTATTATTATCATTATTATAATGATATTAAAATTCTACATTATTAATATTATTACTAATTTACTAATATTACAATTCCACAATTTTGGAATAATAATAATAATAATAATACTTATTCATATTATTTCTAATATTATTAAATCTAAATTTAACATTACTTATAATTATAATGATATTAAAATTCTACATTATTATTATTATTAATTTACTAATATTACAATTCCACAATTTTGAAATAATAACAACAAAAACACTTATTAATATTATTTTTAATATTATTAAATCATCCTGGGGACCCTTTGGAAATTTGCCAAGACATTCTTGTTGAGAAGCACTGATGTGAACCTAAATGTTATGAATCTTTTGTTAAGTTCTGAATAATAACATTATAAGATCAATAACTCATCACTAGTTTATCAAAAACAGACAATAACACGTGTTTACTGAATATATAAACCATCTCCATTAAAACACTGTATAGGTCATGCTGCCCAGCACTAGTGTGTGTCAGTGTGAATCGGGCCCCTGCAATATAAATACATTAAAAAGCAGAAGTTCTGTTCTTTCTCTATCCGTCCAGTACCTTTTTAAATTTTCCTTTTCGTTTGGCAGAAGCTTGTCCCTGCTGGTCAGAATAACACACATCAGAGAGAGAATCTCACACACACACGCTCTCTGTCCTCTCTATCCTCTGCTCTCTACTGCTTCACATCATCATCATGATTCACTGTAAGGTGCAGCGGCTCAGGATGATCATATACAGGACAGTGAGAGTAAAGCCCCATTAAACGAGCCCTGAAACTCAGAGACACACAGACGGGAAGCCCTTCATCACTGAAATAGTGCTGGACGCTCTCAGAACACTGAGATATAACTCTGTAGAGAGAGGCGTCTGCCAAATGCCTAAACTTGGTCAGGTCAGACTAGTCAGATTGTTCACCAGCACTATGACAGTGGAAAGGAATAAAAGCTGATAAACATGCTTTCATTATCAAGTCTCTCAATCACTTTGCAAAAAACCAAAACAGGTCTTGATAGTCCACACTTTCATTGCGTGATGTGGACTAGCAGACTGCAGTTAGAACGACCGAGAAATTCAATATATGGGCAAAAATGATCAGATTTCTATATGATGATTATCACATGAGCACAGAGTGCCGTTTTTCTAAAATATCTGCATGCTTGCAGATGTGATATTGAATTTATGTAACAGTTCAATAAACAAGAAGATAATATCATGAGTTACAATCAGAGTTACAATAATCAGCGTCTTGGAACAAACCAATGATCCATTTATAAAGACAGTCACCTGCTTTGTTCATGAAGGAATCAGCCATTTATTCTAATCGGATGAGTGAATGATTCAATGACTCACTCATTAAGAGAGTCATTTGCTTCATTCATGAATGAATCAGCCATTTATTCTAATCGGATGAGTGATTCAATGACTCACTCGTTAAGACAGTGACTTATTTTGTTCATGAAGGAATCAGCCATTTATTATAATCGGATGAGTGAATGATTCAATGACTCACTCGTTAAGAGAGTCATTTGCTTCATTCATGAATGAATCAGCCGTTTATTATAATCGGATGATGAATGATTCAATGACTCACTCATTAAGAGAGTCATTTGCTAATCGAATGATTCAGCTATTTATTCTAATCGGATGAGTGAATGATTCAATGACTCACTCATTAAGAGAGTCATTTGCTTCATTCATGAATGAATCAGCCATTTATTCTATTCGGATGAGTGATTCAATGACTCACTCGTTAAGACAGTGACTTATTTTGTTCATGAAGGAATCAGCCGTTTATTATAATCGGATGAGTGAATGATTCAATGACTCACTCGTTAAGAGAGTCATTTGCTTCATTCATGAATGAATCAGCCATTTATTATAATCGGATGAGTGAATGATTCAATGACTCACTCATTAAGAGAGTCATTTGCTTCATTCATGAATGATTCAGCTATTTATTCTAATCGGATGAGTGAATGATTCAATGACTCACTCGTTAAGACAGTGACTTATTTTGTTCATGAAGGAATCAGCCATTTGTATGAATCTTTTGAGTGAATAATTAAAAGGCTCACTCAGTAAGAGAGTCATTTGCTTCATTCATGAAGGAATCAGACGTTTGTGCAAACTGGTTGAGTGAATGGTTCAATGGCTCACTCGTTAAGACTGGCTTATTTTGTTCATAAAGGAATCAGCCATTTGTATGACTCTTTTGAGTCAATAATTAAAAGGCTCACTCAGTAAGAGAGTCATTTGCTTCATAGCTTCATTCATGAAGGAATCAGCCGTTTGTGCAAATTGGTTGAGTGAATGATTCAATGACTCACTTGTTAAGACAGTGACTTATTTTGATCATGAAGGAATCAGCCATTTGTATGAATCTTTTGAGTGAATAATTAAAAGGCTCACTCAGTAAGAGAGTCATTTGCTTCATTCATGAAGGAATCAGCCGTTTGTGCAAATTGGTTGAGTGAATGGTTCAATGACTCACTCGTTAAGACAGTGACTAGTTGACAGACCTGCACCAGCATAAAAACACTAAATATCGCTTAATTATCATTATAAGCAAAATCCCGGAAAATGATTCATCAATAATTTTTTGTCAATATCGCACGCCCCTACATGTGAGAGAGACTGAGCTACAGAAACACAAAGCAGCATGCAGATCTAGAGACGAGCTGAATCAACCCTGTGTTTGAAGAGACTGGAGACTCACAGCTTTTTTGCCGAACTCACTCTTGGGCAGAACCAGCGAGCCGGTGATGTATCCGCCGGGTCCGGCACCTTTAGGGATCCTGAAACACAGAGACAAACATCTGCATCTTCTGACGCTCACGGCTCAACAGATGCAAGGCTCGCGGAACGAACCAAAAGAAGGGTTTCATTTTTTTGCAGAACTACATTTTAGAAACAGTACTAATAGTATTAGTTAGATTGCAGAAGTATTATGTAGCTATGTTTTAAGGTATGACTCTGGATAACTGATTTTTAGAAAAGAGATTGCGGTTCTCCCACGATTCTGAAAATAAAACATTAGACAACAAAACAATATCTAGGCTAATTTACTTTAGTTTCTGACCAAATGTTTTATTTAATGTTATAAAAGTCTAAAATGTTATAAATTAGTCTATTTAAATGAATTCGTCATGTGAAAAATCATTTGAAACGAATGAAGAGTTGTTTCGGATCTCTTGAAGGAATGATTCAGACACTAAACACATTGTAACAGTCACTGGTTGAATTATTAGAAATATACTGTAATGCACACCCGAGGTGGTGATGTGGCATCGACGCGAAGCTTTACTTTCACATTACTTTCCACAACAAGTAACCAAGTAATGCAATTAGCTATTTTTTAGGGAGAAACGCAATGCTGTACTGCATTACTTTCAGAAGTAACTTGGGGACACTCACTTGTCGTCGGGCAGGGCTGTGATGAAGAAGGGCTGCGACGCGCCGGGGCTCAGAGTGATGGAGTTGGTCTTCTTCTTGGCCAGCAGGGCAGCGCGGTGCGTCTCGTAGACGTCCAGCGAGAGCGTGTTGGAGAGACGGTGAGACACGAGGAACGGCAGGTCCTTCAGACGCTCCAGCTCGCTCTGCTGCTCGTGACGCACCTGCAGACGCACAGCGTAGTCGCCCTTCTCCAGCTTCAGAGAGTACTGCACAGAGGAACCACGTCTCAAATCAATACTGCATCCCAACCTCATGAAACACACAACCTGATGGTTATTGCACATAATTAAACTGGATGAGAACGTGCATGCATGAGACAGTCCATGTTTATATAGAAAAAAACAAGGGAAAAGCAGCGCAACTGAATAAAAAACCTGTAAAGAAGTACTACTGTGTGTCTGAGATTTCATGTTTGCATCATGGTGACAGACTGAAAGCTGCATTATTCAAAGTTAATAATAGTCTACTGGTGTTACACCTTCATTCTGAATTTGAATTATTTTGAGATTTTTTTGAAGCATTTTCCTCGCATTATTTCTGAACATATAAGTTAAGATGTAGCTGTAGCTCATGCATAGATTTTCTGCGAAGATATTTAACAAGTGATTTGTTTAACATTTACATCACGTTGACAACATGTGTGTGTGGTGAACCTGGAATAGAAATGTTTTTAACTAGAGGGTTAATAAAGAAGCTGCTTGAATCATGTAGTAGTTACATTTTTAAGTTGACTAGTTAAAAATCGAAAAGCGGTCAAATGTTCTGAGAAAATCGAGATTTTTATTTTTTGCCATATCCCCCATATATTTTCATTTTATTTTTCATTTTTTACATCCCAGTATAATGGCAATTTTCTGCTGTCTTAATTTGTAACAGTTCACATTAATATATAACAACAATAATAAAAACATTTTTTTCAAATTGCACTCACAGAATGTGACAAAATAATTGCAGTCAGAATTTTTTTTTGAAAATCATCCATCCCAAATTAACATCCATTTTGTAATATGTCAAAAGTTATTTTTCTGACTGAAAAAGGCTCAATCATAGAATAGTTACATTTTATAAATTATGATTATAATTATTAATTTTTTGCATTAGTATTTACATCACAATCTGAAATCCTATCATAAAGCCCTGAGGTTTAGGAACCTTGAGTTACAGCATGCCATTTATTGTTATTATTATTATTATTATTATTATTATTATTATTATTATTATATAAAACTTGTTCAACCAGTACAATGTTAACATTTTTGCTGTCTTAATTTGTAACGAATAAATAAATAAGTTAGAATTGCAATTAAAATACATGACAAAATACTTGCAATTAGAAGTTTTGGTGAAATATTGAAACCCAGATTAGCGGTGTTGAATGTTGGAAATGTTAAATAAAAGCTATTTTTGAAACCGGAGGCACTATCACAATAGTTTAAATTTTAAATTTATATTTAATTGTAACATTTCTTTAGGTTTAATGTGGCATTAGTATTTCTTAGTATGTAGTATATCACAATACTTTTTTTCCCAATCAGTCGATATCGATAAATATCACGATAAATGTCAAATCTTTATTTCTATTTAAGTTTAAGGCCAAATTTTTGCTCCAAATTAAAAGTGGTAGAAAGCAGACTGCATGAGATAATGTTTCAAATCAAGAAACAGGTTTGTGTTGCCTGATAATATTAATAATAATATTACTAATAAGAAATGCACATTTGATAGTAGTAGCTTGAGTTAAGATGCAGATGTAAATTTTGGTTCATTATCAAAATCTGTAAAAATTGTGGCAACCTCATTTTTTTTTTTTAATCTTATTTTTTTTTTTTTTTTTTTTTTAAGCATTGGTCTCCCATAGTAGCATACATTTAAATCATGATACACACAGTTAAAACCACACATACAGCACACCTCAATACCAGGGTAAAAATATAACTATGGTTATTAGGTGTATGAAAAACAGTAAGGCTAAATGCAGTATTAGTATTTCATTAGTATTAGTAAAACCCTGCAGTCCAGCACGTCTGCATCATCATGTGAAGCTTATGTTCTGCTCACCTGATGTGGATAAGCGTCTCCGGATCCCATGAGCCTCTTGTTCTGGTCAAACAGGAGCCAGAGCTGACTGTCAAACTCAGACTCGTATAATAACTCACACAGCAGCGGACAGCTGGGCGTCACCTCGCCACTCTTGGGCTGGAAACACAACACCAATAACTCGATAAGAATCAATAAATCAACCACGCAAACACTGCAAACAAATATAATTCATTACTAAAAACCGCAAGGACGTGGCGCTATCATCTCAGTCACCTGATGGAAATTATAAGTGAGGACGATCTCGTAGAGCTGTCTGTTGTTGGGTAACACATCTCTGGCGCCGAGGGGTTTTATTTTAGCACTTACAGGCCTGTCGAGGAGAAACACACACAAGTTAATCGTGCACTTACAAAGTATTTAAACACAGGGTTTCTGAGAGCTCTTCATCTTCTGAAGGTGCTTTATGATCAAAGAGTCATATCCTACAACCCTGTCCCCACTTACAGTGTATTTATGGGCTTCACTGAACATCTTTTCTTACAGCAAACGCGAGGACATACACTAGATCAGGACGATATGACGCTTGAAATAGCTTTAGGATGCATGTAACTGGTGATCTGTGAGGTGTGTGTGTTTACCGGAGAGGCTGAACCCAGTTCTTCAGTGTGATTGTTGGGGAAACGTCTTCATATCTCAGCGGAGAACACACCTCAAAACTAGAAATCCCTTCAGAGGCGTGCTAGACACAGAAACACACGAAACCAGAGCTGTTAATTAATTTGGCGTGTGCTGCTAAAATAAAACAATAAAACTATCTGACAGAGAGAAGTTTGCAAACAGGCTGATTAAAATTTGGGGTTGGTAAGATTTTAAAATGTTTTTGAAAGAGGTCTCTTCTGCTCAACAAGGATGCTTTATTTGATCAAAAATGCAGTAAAAATTGTGAAATATTATTAGAATGTAAAACAGCTGTTTTCTGTGTGAATATCTGTTAAAGTGTAATTTATTTCTGTGATGTGCAGCTGTATTTTCAGCATCATTACTCCAGTCTTCAGTGATAAACAATCCTCATAAATAACAATAATATGATGATAAACAATGCAAAAAACATTTCTGACTAACATCAATGTTGAACACAGTTGTGCTGCACAATATTTTTTGTGGAAACTGTGATGCATTTTATTTTTCAGTATTCACAGATGAATACAAAGTTTAAAAGAACAGCATTTATTTAAAATAGAAATCTTTCGTGACATTATAAATGCCTTTACTTTCACTTTTGATCAATTCAATGCATCCTTGATGAACAAAAGTATTATTTTCTTTCTGCTTCTGCCATTAAATCCCAAAGACACTCACGATGTGAATAGGAGAAGGTGCCGTCACCAGCCCATGGAAGGACATGACATAATCGATGGTGACGTCACCCAGACTCGCCCACCAGCGAGCAACACAGAGCTCCAGAGTCCGTCCTGGCTGAGGAAGACACACAGATGAACATGTGACCCGACAGACACAGAGAAAACACAGATGTAAAAAATATATATATGTTATAGTTTGTAAGGCTGCCCTCGACTACGCTGCATTTCCCAACACAAGCTCTATCGTTACCAACAGAGTTCACGTGAACTAACGACCATACGATGCTTTTGGGAACGCACCCCTGGTCAACTAGTCATCGTTTATTATTAAGCAACTAGTCGACTAATCTCACGTTTATTAATAAACCATGCAATTCCTAAAGATGAGTCTTTAATTGTCTACAGCCTATCAGCGCTCAAACACCTCTATAGATATATTTTTTCATGTCTGTAATGTAAGTTTACACGCTCAAGAGACCGAGACGGCAGAAAGCAAATCCTGTTTGCTTTCATTATTTTACAAAAGCACAATTTTTGTTGTTATTTTGAGTGCACACAAATAAACCTAGACTTGATACAGATGCATTACTCTGAGTATTTAAAGTCAAGTTTTCTAAGTTTACATTAGATTGAGGAGCCATGTAAAGTTGCTGCTACTAAGACGTATATGATGAGGTCGATGAATGAGAGTTGAGCGTTTGGATGTCCTGCCTGATGTACTATATTCTTACCACAAACACCAGCCGCTAACGATCTGTCTGTCCTGTGGATTTTTACATTTTTTCTGCGACTAAGCAGTTAATAAATTTTTGGTCGACCAAGCCTCTTCTCGTCGTATAACAGTGGGCTATTAGGGGCAGCCCTACTAGTTTGTGTGTTGTGTACCAGCACAGGAAAAGCCTCCGTGAGCGAGCCCTTCTCCAGGAGAGACGAGAACTTATAAAACTCATTGGCTCGATACGCTCGCTGCTTCACCAGATGAACCGCATGCAGGACGAACTTCGACGACACGTCTCCAGAACGAGACGTTAATGAGATCTCTGAAAGAGACTGAACAGTTAGATCACCGATCTGCGTGTGGGGGAGTCTTGCAGCGATGCAGCATCACGTCACCTGCCCATGATGCTCCACGGGGGACGGTAATGAAGTGCCGCCGGATCTGTCCTGGTCTGAAGTGGACGTCTGTGAACGTGATCTCCTGACTGCGACTGTCAGCTACTCTGTAAGAGACAAGCACGGGTCACGGGCGAGCAGAAACACAGATGTGAGCGGAGCAGAGCGGTCAGACGTACCTCGCAGGGATTATAACCGTTATAGGCACTCTGAAGAGAGGACCGGCGCTGAGAGCCGACGTGTCGTATCCACACACCTGGAGAAAACACACACACACACGTTCATCTTAGGGCTGGGTGATATGACAAAAAATGTAAATATTGATTTTTTATTTTTTTTATTTTAATATGGTGTGAATGTAGATGTGCCTCGGTGTAGTGCAGCCCCTCTCGCAGGCCCTGCGGCTCGATGCGGACGTTGACGTGCCGGCACTGATTCATGAGCTCCAGGTGCGACGGACAGTGAACCCAGGCAGCGTTGCAGACGAGAGCCAGATGCAGCTGCAGCGAGATACGAGACGAGTTCTCTGGAGAGAAAACATCCCACAATGCATCACACACTGGGTAGAAACTCTGAATGTGTATTTTTATTCATCAGGGACGCATTACATTGCTCAAAAGTAACAGTGAAGACATTTATAATGTTACAAAAGATCTCTATTTCAAATAAACTCTGTTCTTCTGAACTTTCTGTTCATCTGTGAATCCTGAAAAATAAAATGCATCTCAGTTTCCACAAAAATATTAATGCTTTCAACATTGATAATAATCAGAAATGTTTCTTGAGCAGCAAATCATCATATTAGAATGATTTCTGAAGATCATGTGACACTGAAGACTGGAGTAATGATGCTGAAAATACAGCTGCACATCACAGAAATAAATTACAGTTTAATAAAGATTCACATAGAAAACTGTTATATTAAATTGTAATACTTCACTGTTTAGTATCGCATCATTAGTTTTGCAACATTTTAACAAACTCTATCAGAATTTCATTTAAAGTTTTAATTTTGTTAAAATATTCTTTTTTAATATGTCTACACTTTTTTATGTATTAAGTTTTATTTTTAGTTAATTTAGATATTTTAAACACCCTGGCAACTACCTAAAAGTTTTTCTTATTTTTATTTTATCTCAGTATGTTTCTTTTTTTCAGTTACTGTTTATTTTATGAAAGTAAAGATTATAACCCTGGTATACATGACATGATTCATCAGGGCTCTTTATTCAAATTAAGTCCAAATAACGAACAGTGATTAACTTCACCCTCGTTCTGGCATCATCCTGATTGATCTCAAACCCGGAGAGATCTGTAAACATATTCTGAATGAACTGTAGCATGTACCGGTGTTCTCTGGAAACATGGGCTCGATGCCGACCCCGTGATCGGAGGGGCCGGAGACCTGGGTCGGGTCCCTGAGGTAGATGCCTCGCTGCGATCCCACGGTCACGCTGAAGCCCAGGCTGCTGGTGGGCAGCGACGCATGCTGCATGAGGTATTCGAACGCCCGCTCCACCTGCGCATCACACAAACACGCTCAGGAATTACATTTCAATGGCGGATTGTAATCCGTGTTTATGAAACATGTGAGTGAATTATATTCCAGTTTTAAAGGTGCTTCTGATTACAGATAGCCTGCAGTGCTCCGCTGCTCAGTACCTGAATGATGCCGTGACCCTGAGCGAACACCTCTATATCCTCCACTTTCAGAGCCGTGTTCTCCAGAGCCCTGCGCACCGCCGGAACCGTGGGCCGCACGCCGTTCTGCTTCAGACCTGACAAACACACACAACTCAGTAATAAAGTACACTTCCAGAATAAAGATTTCCTGATCATTTACTCACCCCCATGTCATCCAAAAAGTTCACGTCTTTCTTTCTTCAGTCACAAAGAAACATTCCTGGATTTTTCTCCATACAGTGGACTTCAGTGGTGCTCAACGGATTGAAGGTTAAAAATGCAGTTTCAAAGAGCTCTACACGATCCCAGCTGAGGAACAAGGGTCTTATCTAGAGAAACGATTGACATTTTATATATATATATATATAAAATCTACTTTTTAACCACTAATGCTGGGCTTGCTCTAGCTCTGCGATGCGAGTCAGCACACATTACTTAATCATGTTTTAAAAGATCACACACAATCTTTGTATTCATTTAAAAACTCCATCTCATTTTCTCCTCCAACTTTAAAATCATCCGACATCATTGTTTACGTTTTTGGTAAAGGGGCATTTGACTTTTGTTGTTGTTTCCAACATCACCTAATAAAGACGCGCACACATTGCAGAGCTAATGTTAGCCGAGCATTTGTGTTTAATAAATATAATATTTTCAGAAAATGACCAATCGTTTAGCTAGAGAAGAGCCTTGTTCCTCGGCTGTAGAGCTGTGAAGCTGCAGTTTGAATGTTTAAATCGTTGAGCACCACTGAAGTCCACTATACGGAGAAAAATCCTGGAAGGTTTTTCTCAAAAAACTTAATTTCTTTGCGACTGAAAAAAGAAAGATGTGAACATCTCGGATGACATGGGGGTGAGTAACTTATCAGGAAATGAACTTATCCTTTAACGGTACAAATGCATATCTAGGATAATATAGTAGTAATATAAAGATACACAGGGCCATTTTTTCATCTGTTGAGTTTTAGTTTAACCTCTGGCCTTCAGATGGAGATTTACTGCTGATCACAGAACTGTGCTTCACTGATAAGATGCGCGTGACAATCTCAGCTTTTGTGATTTATCACGCAGCTCTACTCTTAGTATAAGCTTGGTAGTGCTGCATCTGTACCTGAGAGCAGCAGAGCGATTCCTCCGCAGGCGTTCGGAGAGGACATGGAGGTGCCGTTCATCAGCTGCGTGCCGCGGAGCGTCCAGTTGGGCACGGAGGCGATGGCTCCGCCGGGGGCGCTGATGCTGACCCCCAGAGCCCCGTCTGTACAGGGCCCGCGGGACGACCACGTGTACTGGTTCGGAGGAAGCTTCTCTCTCAGCGAGTACTCGGCCACCATCATGTCCGGCATGACACAAGCACCCACACCTGCACACCGGGAACCATTAAACCACTCCCTACTGCTGCCTTCAATATCATACACAACATACATTCTCTTCTTCTTCATAATGATGTCTATTTTATACATACGTCCCCTTGTTTTGATAAATTCATTCCCTAGATTTAGTAAACTGTGGCCATGTTTTATGAAAATCATGTTCACGCCATAATAATTTGTCCTCGTTTTGGTAAATCATGGCTATATCATATTAATTGTGTCCCTGCAGCACAGAAGCAGTCATCAGTAGCACAGGTATATTTGTAGCAATAGACAACAATACATTGTATGGGTCACAATTATACATTTCTCTTTTAAACCAAAAATCATGAGGATATTAAGTAAAGATCATGTTCCATGGAGATAATTTGTAAATGTCCTACTGTAAATATATCAAAACTTAATTTTTGATTAGTAATATGCATCGCTAAGAACTTCTTTTGAACAACTTTAAAGATGATTTTCTCAATATTTAGATTTTTTTGCTCTCTCAGATTCCAGATTTTCAAATATTGTCCTCCTAACAAACCAGACATCAATGGAAAGATTATTTATTCAGCTTTCAGATGATGCATAAATCTCAATTTTGAAAAATTTTGCCTTATGATCCAGGCTCACAAGTGTTCTATTTCTTGTCATCGCTTGTTTTGTGTGTGATTCTTTGGCCATACTGATATAATGGACTGAAGAGGTGTGTTTCAGGTCCGTACCGATCACACTGCTGGTGGTTCCTCCGGGGCAGCCCACGGTGGACAGACACGGGCCGTTATTCCCAGCGCTCGACACAAACACCACATTATACTTCTGTACGGCCTCCGTGATGACCTCACAGATCCTCCTGAAGAACACAGACGTGAATCATAATGTCAGTAACGTTCATAACGGTCCATCTAGCAAGTGAACGAGTGGTTTGAACGATCCAGCATCTAGTCAACTTTGCAGTGACGCAACCGGATGAGAAGAAAAGCTACAGAAATACACGCGACTTGACTTCGGCCTCTCACCCTGAGTTTGGCCAGTGTGTCGCCTCCCCGTAACTGTAGTTCACAAGATCACACTTATAGTTTATGACTTCAATCATCTGCAAACAGAGATCACAAATAACACAATCAATTAAGCAACCGTTACACAGGAGTTCTTGGTTCTTGCACTTAAAAAGAGTGTCTTTGTTTTGGTGATTTTTAGTGGATGTATGAAGTTAGGTGTTGCTCATCTCATTAAGTATTAAGGCTAGGCAGTATACAGACTGTGTAAGATATATCACTACATCGATGTTGTCCGTGCATCAGAAAAATAACACAGGAAACAGTGCTTTCAAGTGGCAGACTGCATCTGAGGTCACAGCGTGCAACAGGATTGTATCACATTTTGCCATTTTATTTGTTGTCGAATGTTACATTTATATGAAACACAAGTAACTGTACTGAAAGCGATAATAGCAAAAGGACTACTGTGATGACGTTTTGTTACACTCTGTAGAAAACACAGATTAATATCTCATGCATCACCAGTATTCTGCAAAAAAATACAGAGATATTATTTTTGGTCCAGCTCGATTAACTACCAGCATCATCCACTAACCACAAAGTGTGCTTGTGCATCTCTTTTTGTAATTAATTAATACACGAGTCAAAGACGTTAAGATGTCCGCATCAAAAGAAATTTACAAAAGTGATTTTATGTCCATAGAAAGCATTAAATGTAAGTAAAGTGTCTACTTTTAAGGTTTCAAATATGTTTTGGAGGATAAAACGTCAAAATGTGGTTGAAACAATGTTACATTGTCATTCAGTGTGACACAATATGTATGTAAAAAAATAAAAAAAGAAGCTTATTCTGACATGTACATATTAAAATATATAAAACAATAAGGGAGCATATTAAATTTGATTGTTTTAAATGAGTAAAACATTCTTTCTGACAAATAGGCAAAACCTAGGATAGTGACACATTTTAATTAAAAACTAATTAGTATTTGGAGTGAAAGTAATTAGTGTTTTAATATGTCATAAATTGATTTTTGTTGTAAATATGCCTGACGAGATTGTTACACTGAATGATATTTTAGTGTGTCTCTTCTGTAAATCAGGGGAAAATGTATGATATTTATTTTTCGCTCAGAAAAACAAAATTGCAATTAAATTAAACAGAAAACTTTTTCTTTTTTGGGTGGAAAAACAACAATTTAATGCTTCATCTTTGACCCACATACATACAATTGTTTTTGTTAACTGAAATGAATGAAAATTAAAAAGCGCTGCTTTGGCAACTAAGTGAAATAAACTAATTTAAGTTTTTTTTTATTTTTATACTACAAATATTTCTTAAGTACAAGAAAATATACAATTGAAAAAGCACATAAAATTACTAAAACTTAAAACTGAAATAAAAAATATCCTATAATATCCCTGATTTAAGAATGTAAATGTGAGTGAGTGTTGACGTCTTACAGCTCGTATGAGGCCGGTGCCCGTCTCCATTGTGCTGAGGCGCGTGTCTCCGATCTTCACAGCCAGGATCTGAGCTCCAGGAGCGACTCCGTTCCGCTCGGGATCCTCGGGGAAGTGACCCGCTGCGATGCTGGCCACATGCGTCCCATGAGCTCCTGCAAACACACGCAGATCAGTGTAAAGCCTCTTAATGATATACATTTACAATATACACTTAATCCTCATCAGTCTGACCTCCGCTGGTGACGATACACAGAGTGTTTCCCTCATCATAGATGTTTATGGAGTAATTGAGCATCTCGGCGCATCCCAGTGTGGCGTATTCCTGTCTCTCTCGATAAGAGCTCAGGATGGTGCAGGACGACAGGTCTCCGGTCTCAGACGTGTCCAGCACAGCCCTGACACACACACACACACACAGTCTTATTATCTTACTAATGCACTGAAAATGTGCTCACCATCAGTTCATCCGAGATCAGGATGAGTTTGTGTCTTCATCAGGTTTGAAGAAATGTAGCACTGCATCAGTGTCTCAGCAATGGATGCTCTGCAGTGAATGGGTGCCGTCAGAATGAGAGTCCAAACAGCTGATAAAAACATCACAATAATCCACAAGTAATCCACAGCACTCCAGTCCATCAGTTAACATCTGGAGAAGACAAAAGATGAAACACACTCCAGCATTAAGATGTTTTTAACACTCAAATACATAGAGTCCATAATCCATAATAACACTTCCTCCAGTGAAAAAGTGCATCTCCTGTTGTCTCTCACATCAAAATCCAGACACATATTTGTTTAGAGCTGTTTAAACACTGCTTGATCTGTGCAGATTTCTCTCCTGATTCACACCAGAACACTTTTTCACTGGAGGAAGTGTTATTATGGATTATAGACTTTATGTATTTGAGTTAAAAACATCTTAATGCTGGATTTGTTTCATCTTTTGTCTTATTGTGATGTTTTTATCAGCTGTTTGGACTCTCATTCTGACGGCACCAATTCACTGCAGAGCATCCATTGATGCAGTGCTACATATCTCCAAGAAGCAAACTCATCCTAATCTCGGATGGCCTGAGGGTGAACACATTTTCAGCACATTTTCATTTTTGCGTGATCTATTCCTTTAAAGCTGGAAAATGCTCAGACCTCCACGTGACGCCGTCGTGCCACGATACACAGTCATAAACCGGCCCCGGGTCGCTGTACTTCTTCTCCAGGGCTCCTAACAGCTCCACGTGACACTGTAGCTCCTCCTTCTGTAGCTTCTCCAGCTGACAACAGAAACACATTTGTTTCAAGCCATATTCGACATGCAGAACAATCCGCAGGCATCATACAATAACACCTTGTTTTCTCGTGTTTTATTTTAATTCAAGCATGCAAATCCCAGCAGCGGTCAGACCTGTGACGGGTTTGGGTGAGTCTGGTCAAACTCTTCTATCCTGCGACTGGCCTCAGCGAGAGCTGCCCTGTGCGCTGGATCCCACAGCTTCTCCTTACGCTCTTTCTGAACCCACACACGTGGAGTTATTACGAGTAAACAAGCCAGACATGCATTTGTCTGTGCATATAACATCAGCGTTACCTGTATTCTCTCTCTGAGAGCTTTAGGGAAAAAATCATAACCGTTCTTTATTCCGAGGTGATACTTCCCAGACGGATTCACCCAAGCAGCAGGAACCTGAAGAGAAACGGGAAACCTTCAGTGCTACGCATTAAGAGTGAATCCCACAAAGACTGGGGAGAACATGTCTGATTTGTAAACGTAGACGTATTGTAAATGTAAAACATCCTCTCTAATTTTCTCCGTTTTGATTTTAGGGTGAAATGCGAGACCCAAACACGTTATTGTGCTGTTCACACAGACACAGTTTAGTAACCTGAGCTGATGAATGACAGCGTCTCTTAACATGAATGTGCTTCTCTTACTCGGAGCGAGCGTCCGGTCAGTCCGGTCACGAGCCCGTCCTGCACCTCCACCACACTGGACATGTTCACGTCGCCGCTGCCCGTCGTGTCAATGATGTCCACGATCTTGGGTTTCCCGTCCGTCGTCGTCTGCGAGAAAGAGCGTGAGATACGGTTCAGCATCAGTCTGGAGTCAGACAACTCGTATCGGATTCACAGCGGGATGCATCTGAAAACTCAAGACGTAGAAACAGTCTGTATATTATGATAAATGACCAGTGTATGAGTGCACAGATCAGCTCACAGGATCCAGAGTGTTGTCATACGAGCATTACAGACTCATTCTTCTTCAGTGTTGTTATTTATGTAAGAGTAAATTAAACATGCATGCATGTATGTATGGAGGGATGAGTGTGGTTTTATACCTGTTCTGGTGTTACTGTATGGCTAGTTGTTGTGGAGTCATAATAATAAAAAAAAGGCATGTGCATCACATAAATGAGTGCTGTCTATGTAGGGAGCTCGCTAGGATTTGAAACACAGCCTTTGTCATTTATAATAGTTCTTTGATGTGTAACATGATTACTATCTTAATCTATCATGGTATTTTGTCATATAAGAAACACCATGGTACGAGAAGGAAACTGTGGTATACTTCTTTGTAAGTGAGAGTCATTGATGAGGATGACACAGCTTGTCCTTTCAAGCGTGTAGTTTATGTTTTTAACAGCTTTATTCAGCTTGATTTACTTCACATGTGTTTGTGCTTCTTTGTTTAATTGTGACAACGGAATTCCGGTAACGTCTAGTGTTTGTGGTCCCTTAAACGGGAGAAACCCGCCTGCGGCCTAGTGATGAACCGCAGCCGCGGGCTCGATTTACCTGCATGCCCGGGGCCCCTGGGTCCACACCGGTGTCGAGGATCGCGATGAGCACCCCTCGGCCATCGTACTCCGGGAATTTTGTGAGGAACGAAGCAGCGCCGGTCTCTTTTTTCGGAAGCAGCCCGTGGAACGGGAACGGCTCTTCGGCGGAATGAGCAGACATTACCGTACAGAACGAGAATAAAAGCACAACACGACAGCGGCGTACCGGTATCAACACAATGTGCGCGACAGCCGAGCGACTCTCTTAAAGGTACAGTAGCACTCAATCTCAGTCACCGTGAACATACACAGTGTTGGGAAGTAACTTGTTACATGTAACTACATTACGTAATTTACAGTCACTGAGAAAAAAAATAGTTATTAAGTTACAGTTAATATTAATGATTACAAAGGGGTTACATCTGATTTAATACATGCAGATTTAATTGATTTCTTTCATGAATTGCAGTGACTGCTCTAATAAACTGTATAAGACATCAATGTTTGAGGACACAGAATTGCTTATTCGATAACTGTTTTATTTCCTATTTGGGTTTATGCATATACTTCTGTTTATGTATTGTTAGATGTCAGTGTTTCCTGTCATAGCTATGCAAAGATTTGATATCAAAAACAGTATCATAGCTATTAAACTATTTCTTGTTATGGTTTTAAATCAGTTTTTATCTGCAACTAAACAAAAATATGTTAACATTTTGCTAACGTTTCCATTAAGTAATAAAAACCTGATTTCTGACTGTTCTCTGAATGTTCATATGCCCAGTTAAAAAAAAAAAATTAAAAAAAAGTAATAACTTTTTTTCTTATGCAAACGTTAAAGGGCTAGTTCACCTCATGAATTACCCTCCGATTTCATCAAAAATATCTTAATTTGTGTTCCGAAGATAAACGAAGGATTTACGGATTTGAAACGACACAAGGGTGAGTAATCAATGACAGAATTTTAATTTTTAGGTGAACTATCACTTTAAAGGAACATTCCATTTTATTATCATGGAAATATTATAGCAATGTTACTTTTGAATGTTCTCTGAACGTTCTGAAAGAAATAGTTACATTTCAAAAACGTTCCATGAAAGACACATAAATAATGTTTTCGTGCTAACATTTTGACAGCATTATTAACTCTGAATAAACATTCTATTAGTGTGACTGGAAGAACGTTTTGTCCATAACTTTGAAAGAACCTTACCAGAATGTTAGTCAAAGTTCTGAGAACGTTCTCTGTTTTGGGTATAAATGCATAAAAAAGAAAGAAAATACATACTTAAAATTACTCTACATAAATTAACGTCTGTACTCCATTGAGTTCTACTGCATGACGTCAGAAGACTGGGAATATAGCGCACAAGTCGTATGGAATGTTGTTTATTATGCTTTTAAGGCATTTTTGGCGCTGGGTAATGTTTTTAACAGCATATGAGTCGAGTTTGGCATGAGGGTGAGTAAACAAGACAGAATTTTAATTTTGGTGGGTGATATATTATTTTAGTTTTGCAGTGTGGATTTTGGAAACTAATTAAATGTTTGAAAGTTTTAATAAACCTCATTTACTACAAAGTTCATGAGTTCAACCACTAGATGGCCTTATTGTCCCACTGTGATTATTATTGGTGCCACTGTACTGCTTTCATTTGTCTGTCCAGAGTCAGAAACCCTCGTTCTGCTTTGATTGTGTTTGTGAAGTGTGTGTTAAACACAAGCTGCATTCACTTTGTGTTTTAAGGTCAGTTGAATCATTCAGAAGCACACTTCTCTAAAATACTGGTGATTACGTCATGACCGAGTTAAAATTTGTTCTGTGACTCCAGCACGGACTCTGTTCTGAGAAATGACTCGGAGACATTGTTTCTGAACTCCTGAGATGATTTTAAACCCTAAAGGACGTGTAGGAATAGCACCCGATGATGCTTTTCAGTCTTGAATCTTTTCAAGGAATCTCTCCCTTTGTATGTTTAACTATAGCCTCGTTTTCAGAAGTAAAGAGGATATACAGAGTTGCATTTGATGAGAAATATTCATAGTGCGATCTCTGACGCTTGACTACAGACAGTTTCAGACATTTCTGAGATCTCTTTCTGAATCACTTGAGAGAGAGTACAGTGAGAGATATGAGAAGGAGAAACACCTGCGAAGCCAGATAATTCTGTCTCAGACATCTCTATTTGCTCTCTGTGTGATTTCATTGCTATCTAGGAGAACAGTGGAGTTAAATGACAGATCTTATTTGTGATTTCTCCTTTTTCTACAGGAAAGACATGAATACAAAGTATCAGATCAGCACAATAGTGCACAATTACCACAGCAGTGCAGTCATATTTCTGGAATCCTCAATGTAAGAAAGGGAAATAAAATAACTACCCAGCACATAATGACTTCTTGTGTTTCCTGTACTGTATGAGAATCTGGGACAGAAGCGATTATAGAGACATATTAAAGCAGAACAACGGAGGCTTTATGAATATGGATTTTACTGCTGTGTTTTCTGCATTTCATTTGGATGTGTTGTATTAGGGACACGAAACACTCCTCATTCTAGAGAGATCCTCATGTTAATCTCTATATACGTCCAGAATCCAGTGTTCGCGGAGAAGCTTTACCAGCCTGCTGCAAGACATGCCAGCTCTGTAATTTTCTCTGTGTGTGCTGATCTCAACAGCTATTTCCAGCTCATCTTCTTTGTTTCTTTGACTCGTGAGTGAAATTAAAGCACTGTTGAGCATCTCTCAGTTTATAAAAAGAACATCTGTCCCTCACACCTTCACACATTTGGAGACACTGCGAGGCCTCGTGCACACATCTGACGTGTGCATATATACTAATGTTTTTCTCAATGATGTAAAAATAGAAGGGAAGCAAATATAAGTGCTTAGATGTAGGTCAGATGATCGGATATCAGATCACCACATTCGAAAGTGACTCAGATTGGATGTGAATAATGTGCCGTTGATATGCATGCAATAAGATTTGCAGTGGAATAATCAGCTTGACAGTGTAAATGTGGCCTATCAGACAGCAGATGAGTGCATGCTCCTGTGCTAAATTAATAAATGCAAATGTTCCCTAATCACTTCATTCAACTGAAGAATTGTCAACTGAAGATTGTCAATGCATTTTAACCCTATAAGGCCTGACATATGAAAGAATAGTCAGAAAAAATCTATTTCAATGGAACTGTTTAGTGATAATATTAAATAATACAATATACTAAAAAATCTAAAGTTTGCGTGTGTTTCATGTTGATATGCTTTTATTGTCGTGTATTCTAATGTATAGATAATATGGAAGAAAAGATCCAAACTGAGCAAAAACATGTAATTTTGTGCAAATGCTGATATTTTTATGCTAAAAAGTACGATGAAATTCTGAAATGTAAGTCAATGAGATCTTTATAACAGTATAGCAGATACTTACATAAAATTATATAAATATCACTCTATAGCTTCACTTAGTAAGATGATATTTAATTGCTCAAAACATAAAATGCAATGCAATGCAATGATTATTGAAAGATGAAGAAATAAACACTCCTCAAAAGCCTGATGATCATACCTGACACTCGCATTCAGAGATGCTTTTGACAGTGTAAATATGGCCTGATATACACAAACGGCCGCTTTAAATAGAAGTGTGAGCTAAATTAATAAATGCAAATGTTCTTTTATATTTCCATACAACAGAGAAACAACATAATACTGATCTAATAACATAACCAGATCCCTGAGCAGATTTCAATGCATTTTAAGCATTAGCCTCTGTTTTCTTAAAGCACAACACACACACACACACACACACACACACACACGCCCCTGATGGTTTACCGCAGGGTGTAGTCAGCACTGTTTTGACTCAAATAAAAACATCAAATAGACGGTTACATTTCCCCATTCCACACCGCCCTGCGTGTGTCTGCATGTAAACTCCCTTCAATGGGAAATTTGCATGTGGCTGATGCTTGTCTGTGACAAAGTATTGTTTGTCTGAGCATGCTTTGTATATGCGTCAAAGCGTGCTCATGTTCAGAAGTCTATCAGTTGCATTCATGCAAACGTCACCTGTTTTCTCGAAGCGCCTCGCAGTGACTGTTGCATGCTGACGCGCAGGATTGGAGCAATGCAATTAGCTTTGGTGCTATTTTAAAAGGGCCAGACATTAATGCCTACAGCTGTGGCTAATGGAAGCAGTGTGGAAACAATAGTCTGTTCTCAGCGTCTTCCTCTTCACTGCTGACAAAGACTGCCACCCGTCCCTGAAGGATGAAGCATCCGGGGAGAATTAGGGAAAGAGTTCAATGAGCTTAAGTCCAACAATGAGTCCAGCAAAGCCCACATGATAGAGGCCCAACAGTTGTAGAGCAGCTTCAGGGTCATTAAAACATCACCCTGGACTTCATGATCCTTCGGTAAGGGGCTCACGAACAAATCTGCAGTTTGTAGCCTAAATGGACGTATGACATGAGATCTGTTTCACAGGTTTACATTACACTCTTGTTCGCTCTTCACAAGCCAGATGAGATTTCAATGACTGGTAACACACTAGATGAGCTTTCAGTGGATTTTCAGTGGACTTTTTATTCGATTAATATGAGTTTTCATAATGCATTTGGCAGTTCTCACACCCTCAGTGTTGAATATTTGTGTGACTCTTGTCCCAGACCATACTTGTGTTATTTATAGTAGCAGATGAGGACAGAACTCAAGTCTCAGAAATATGCAAAACAGATTTTTTTTTTTCTACGTTGAACTTCATTGACATTATATAGAGTTCAAGTGCAGTGAGCATGTAAAAAGAAGAGAAGTACATTATGATGTTTAAGGCTAGACACTGCAGGTGAATAGAGTAAAAAAAATTAACAAAAAAACCTAATAGTTATCGGTTACCCGGTTGATTGATTACACTGATAATTGCAAATATTTTTTGTATTACAAGTTTTCTAAAATGTTAGGTTTACATATGCAAATTAGGCATTATTTAATGAAACGTGCTAATTTGCATAAATTTCGAGTACAGAAATCTGAACACTGGATGAAGTCAGTTTCAAAATTCTTGTTTAATTTTCTTGACATATATAGACTCAAATGTGTTTACAGAGGGAATTTTGAGTATGTTATTTTTGTCACTCCATAATTCAGAAAACACAAAAAACATTATATTTTCACATTGTTTTGGGGAATAAAGTGTTGTATATAATCAAGTAAATTATATATGAACAAATCCCTCTGTAAAAACCTTCAGGATGTAGACTATAGGAATAAAAATGAAAAGTTTGGTGTGTGTAAGTGCTTCTGAAGTAGAGATTTATGGCTCAAAAAACTCGCTTTTAGAAAACAGACTTTAGAAATATGTATTGTAATTGAAATCTATTGACACAAATAAATACAGTGCTATGAAAGAAACACTTAACAGTGTCTTTTAAATGTTTTCTTTCCACTATTCTGAAGAGGAAAAAAAGAAAAAGAAAAACACATTTTATGAAAAACCAAAAGCCCAAAATCTCAAAGGTGCAAGAAAAAACTGTTTTGTTGTTTTGTTTTGTTTTTTGCCTTGTTTATTTTTGCTGATGCAAGTTGGCTAATTTGGTGCAGATCACATGACATAAATAGTGACTGTGGTTCAAAAACAACTAAAAAATGTAAAACAATAGTTTTTGGGGGAAATCTAAAGCGTGTATAATGGCATTCTGTTGTGCTGTTACTGATGCTGTTTGGATGGCTAATTTTGCAATCAACGCGACGCGATTTTGACGCAACGCTTTCGCTGTAGGCGAGGTGTAACGTGATAGTCCCCTCCCACTTCATGACGTGCCCGCGCTGTCATCCAATCAGCACGCGAGAAGCCATTCCCAGGCTCCTCCCCCTCGAGAAACGGAGCCGTGAGTTCGCCGCGCGCCGCTCAGTCCAGTGAGTCACCGTTCGCGCTGGAATACCGAGAGGAAAAGAGCGGCGGATAACGAACGGAAACCGGGAAAAGAGCTGGAGCTGCGAGCATGGCGGTCGAGGAGGAAGGTCTTCGGGTTTTCCAGAGTGTCAAAATAAAAATCGGTGAGTTTTGGAGCGCGTTAATGATCCCTTGACCGCGTTCCATATTCTGACTGAAATCACACGGTGAATTCTCACTGTATATTGTGAGAATGTGTGGATATTTATACAAATGAATACGTAATTTTGTCATTTAGATATAAACGCGGATATATACGAGGCGATTGTATCGCATCACACAGTAAATAATCTCATATTATGTGTTTGAATGGCGCCTCAGATGAGCGAGCCTCAAATAACGGTCAACGTTAGCTTCGCCTCCAGATGCGCGGAAACACCGATGTCTGGTTGTTATACTCGGTGTTTTCCTCACATAGACACAGATGAGCGTGTTTCACTCCAGCTGCGGATGTTTAGAAGCTGCAGAGCAGTTCTAGCTCTGGACTCATGACCGACACAGTCGCTTTTTCAGTGTGTTCTGCATCTGAAAACATTTATACAGGCATCGCAACAAGTTCAAACACGCTGATGAAATCATTCTCTCCGACTCGTGATTTTCTTCCTGGACTGACAGACAGACTGACAGACAGACAGGTGTTGTGTTCTCAGCTCGACTGCTGGCATGTGGTTTGACTGATGTACACATGATAAACACTGGGAAGATGCTCTTTGTGTTGGTCTCTTTCGATTTCTGTTTGAGTCTGCTTGACATTTGAAATCGTGCATCTGTGTTTGTGATGTTCCTCTGTTGCACACCGGTCTCATTCATGAGTGTGTGTGTGTGTGTGTGTTTGCTGCTGTCATGGAGCTGTTGTTTGACTCAGATTAAAGCAGAACACACACACACACACACACACACACACACACACAAAACATAACACAAAAAAAAAAAAAAAAACACACACACACACATAATCTCACACACACACACACACATACTCTCACACACGCACACTCACAAACACACACACACACACACACACACACATACTCTCACACACGCACACTCACACACACACACACACACATACTCTCACACACGCACACACACACACACACACACACACACACACACACACACACACACACACACACAGGGGTGTGTTTGGCTCTGAGCATCAGTCTCTTCCATATTTCCATATGCACCACAGTGCAGCTGATCACATTAATATGAGGTCGTGTAACTGCTTTACATTTAAATATCACTCAGTTTGGGTTGTACATTGAAAAAAAAAAAAATGCTGTAAGAACATTTTCGGTGACACTCATTAGCTCCGTCCTTGTACTCTGCACAATGGTAATAAAGTTTAATCTAATCTAAAACTTCAAGCCTGAATATATAATGCATCATAAAAGCATTAATTATGCCTTGTTGTGCACCTCATAATGTAACCTCAGTTATAAAACATTATAATACTTATGTATGCATTGAACACACTTTGAGAAAGTATAATGCATTGACACAATAAACAAACAACTTCAGATTTTAACTTCGGCTACAAGTATTTATGAAAAGATTACAACATACGTTACCTTATAATGTATTATAAAAAAGTTTTCAAGTAAAGTGTTACCTAATTTTAATTCAGAAATTGCTTAAACTAGAAATGCACTGAACTAAACGTGAAATATTGATGTAGAAAGACTGAAATAGAATGTTTTTTTAATACGTTTCACAACAGTGTTATAAGCAGTTCATAAATAATGTGTAGAATCACTGACCCGTAAGGGTTATTATAGTTAACTAAAACTAAAAGCATAAACATTTTTTTTTTGTTATGAAATGAAATAAATGTTAACTGCCATAAAATAAAATAAAAAACCATTAAGCTTATTTTATTTCAGCTAGTTGGCAAAGCAACATTTCTAATTTAATTTTAACTTCATGTATTAAAATAACTAAAACTGATATAAAAATGTATAAATAGACATAAAAATCAATGACTAATAAAAATTATAAAAATACACAACAAAATTGCCAAATGGAAAATACAAAATAGATATAATTTAAAATATATGCCAAAATATGATTTTTTTTTTGTGATAACTGGTAATTTTTACTAGCGGCTGCTGTTATTAAAGTAAGAAAATTAAACTAAATAACAAAACGAGCCCATTTTCAATTATAAACCTTACTTTCATACTTAGTACTAAAGTATTTTGGCAGGAATTCCTCAGACTTTTATGTTTTGAAGTGCAGCAGTCAACTTTAGATGAAGAAAATGTGTTTGTTATGATTATTAGCGCTTTATAACACTGTTGTTGTTATTATTATTAACACACAAAGAACTCCACTGTGGTAATACCATGGTACAGTGATGGCTTTGCATGGTACTGTAATGGGCAATTAAGTTATTCTCTACTTTAGATGAATAAAATTGTTATTATTATACTTAAATCAACACTTATAAGTAACAGTGATGGTATTAGATTGATAGGTAGATATGGGAACAAATCCGTTTGTGCTTGATTCGTGATTGCGAGTGTTGTTTCCTAACATCTTCACTTAACCCGATTGCTTCACCAGCGTTTGACAGAATTGTGCATGTTTTGGAGAAGTAGCCGCAGTCCCGGATCGGTTCGGTGCTCCAGGTGACGTTACGCACCTTCAAACAGCAGAGGAAACAGCGAGATCTTAGAGAGAATCTCATCTGTGCTAGATGCTATCGGCCGTCACACCCTGCTTTACAGAAGGCCTGGTGTCCAGTTGGTACAGTAACGTCTCTCTCTGCTAGTCAGCTGTTGCATTATAAAGTTTTCCTTGACGGATGAATGCCTTTTGCTTTCTTTCAAGGCTGTTGAGGTTGTATTGGTTGCAGAAGCGCATCCGTTCTGCGAGAGCATCTGATGTTTTGTTTTAGCATGTTAAATAAATATCTGGAAGATAGTTGGTGGTTGATGACGAGAGTTTTGTACAGGATGATACTACTGATACCTATCAGTGTTGTTAATGTATGACAAAATGCTCAAAATGACCGAAAATCACTCGGTTAATCAGTTCGAAGATAAAAGAACATAACGGCTTTAATGAGGGCAAGGAATAAAATCCCATGCAACATTTTAAATGGCATTCAATTAAATTCGATGGAGAAAACTATTCATTTATAGATGCTTATTATATAGAGACAATTATATTTTACATCTCTCTCTCTCTCTCTCTCTCACTCAGTGTTACCAAGTTCACGTTTTCCTCTGTAATTGAGCTCCTTGTAAAAATATTTTTTTTCCTCATGGTTTAAAGTAGGGATGTCAGTTTTCGATTATTATTTTCATGATTGATCGTTGTTTAAATTAACGATCAATTAATGATTAATCGTTAACCTTAATGAATGCAGTGGCATGTAGCCTGTGCATGACAGGATGTGCAAATGCCATTCAAAACGCCCGAATTAAAGGGGTTTTAGTCTAAATAAAAGGCTATTAGCAGGACTTTAAAATGAATGGATGTGATTATGAACATTTAATAAAATGAAGAGAGCATGCCGTAGTTACGTTTACAGGATTCCAGACTCATTCTTTCTCCATTGCCTTCCAACGGCTGTAGCTCAGCCACTTTTTGTCCGATTCCAAAAAGCCATAATATCATTTTGAAGATATTTTACTAGTTAGACTTTTTCCAAAGACTTTTTCCAAACTATAATTCCTGACTAAATGTATAATCAAGTGAAATATTATGAAGTTTCAATAACAATATACACTACTATAACATTCAAAAGCTTGATGTAAATAATATAAATGTACCAATAAATGTAACTGTAACAAATGTAACAAACAATGCTGTTCTTTCAATTTATCCCCCCTAAAAAACCTGAAAAAAATATTCTCAGCTCTTTTCAACATTAATAATTATAATAATAATGATAATAATGATGATGATAATAATTACAATAAATGTTTTTTTGTAGAAAATAAGATTGTTAAAAGGATTTCTGAAGGATTGTGTGACTGGAGTAATGATGCAAAAAATTCAGTTTGAAAGTCAGCTTTGATTGTTCCTAATAAACTGCTTTAACTGCACTCACAAGTGAATATTAAATTATGTTGTGGGATAATTAAATATATTCTAAATAATCTACAAACATAAAATTATATTCATTTATTTTGTCCTCACATTCTTTCTTGTAACTCATCCCTCTCAGTGACACAGCTGACTGAATGGCTCATTATGCAGCTCATTATGCAGGTCTTTGTCTTCTCAGGTGTGAATTCATGATAGTTGACGCCTACTCGCATATGACTTTTACCAACAAAAAGTGTCTTAGAAAATTTAAATCAATATATTGTTTTCTGCAAGTGAGTAAACAAGATGATTTTCACATCATTTAGAAAAAAAAATTCTAGGCTACAAGCTCCAGTTCTCAAGTCCCGGGAACCAATTTTCTGTATGTGTTTTATTGCCTTATTCAAGTGATTTAACATTTTTAGTTTTTCACTAACCACGCATAACATTTTTTTTTCTCAAAAACACAATCATGTACATACATGCTGCTCACATATTATTATAGCCCAGTTTGTGCTGATTACAGTGAGATTAGACTTTAGCCATTTAGATATTTATAAGAAACTGAAAAAAGCACAAATGTCAGTGCATGACAAAACTTCTCCAGGCCCCAAAAATACCCTTAGACTCCAGAGGGTTAAGAATGAAGAATGTTAAAATAAAAAGAACACATTTTTTGAAAATTTGCTTTTTCTGACTCATTTTGCCAGCTTGTGTCACAAAGGCTCTTTGCTGAAGTGGTGAATCCTGACGTCTCTTGTGCACAGTGAGTTATGGGTGTTCGTGGAGGGCTTCTGTGAACAGTAGTGTCACGGTAAGCAGATTAAGATCAGGCCGAAGTGTCGATGGAAGGCTCTCATACTTATATGGAGTTTCCTGACGGAGCTCGTGTCTGAAGGAAATGCTGTCGGGCTTTCAGGGGTCAGGAGCTTCTGGAAGAGGGAGCGACGAGGAAACAGGAAACTGTTCCAAATCACTTCCTGATTTGGCCGAATGAGCTACAAAGCTGCTTGTTTTTCCATATTCCTGGGAAGTAGTGGGATAATGCAAACCAGATGGAAGTTCACTGTCTTTGACAGTCATGTGAAGAATCATGAATTTGTGTTTCTGTTTCCTTCTTTCACTCACATTTCAAATCATCTGTGACTGTGTGTACTCTCTTAATTCGTGGCCATTATCTACAGGAAAACATCTTCATAATCTTTCCTCAGAATGCAATAACTTGCTCAGAAACCACTTTTCTCTTCAGCTGGCATCATCTCTAGTCCATGCGTGCCGTCAGTTAATGTTAACTATTAGTCAGTGGTCTGTTCGGTTGTTATTTCATGCTGTTGCTGTAGTTTTAATTTTCCAAACTCTTGCCAGTAGTCTTTTAATTATGTAATAAAGCCTGTAGTACACCAGGACAGTTGGAGCTTTCAGAGCGTGTGGTTTGTGCTGTTGAGGAGGAGTGCGGTCAGTCGAACTGAGGTTTGTCCGACATTGATCTGTGCCGCCTTCGGATGAAGAAACGGGTCCAGCGCTGCGTCTGAAGGAGTATGAGGCAGCGTCTGATGACACGCCACTCTTCCTCTTCAGTAGTGTTTAACTCGGCTCACAGGGGATGTGACGTCAAAGACGCTGTTTATCCTCCAGAGGACCGTCGATGACTCAGGCGCATGGATTGGACTCATATTCCAGGAATACTGCTGAGAAATGTAGTGGTTTTGGAGTATTTGGGAAAACCATGAAAGCGTAATGAGTGTAATGAACGAGGCGGTTTCCTGTCTTTGTGCTTCGCTCAAATTCACAGTGTTTTTATGTAAACCTCAACACACACTTCCTGTTGACATGATCAGGTGTTCTCAAGTCTCCTTGGAATATGTGACCCTGGAGCACAAAACCAGTCATAAGGTTCAGTTTTATGAAATTGAGATTCACACATCATCTGAAATCTGAATAAATAATCTCTCCATTGATGTCTGGTTTGTTAGGAGGACAGTATTTGAAAATCTGGAATCTGAGGGTGCAAAAAAATCGAAATATTGAGAAAATCATCTTTAAAGTTGTTCAAATGAAGTTCTTAGCAATGCATATTACTAATCAAAAATTAAGTTTTGATATGTTTACGATAGGAAATTTACAAAAAATCTTCATGAAACATGATCGTTACTTAAAGGTGACCTATTATGCCCTTTTTACAAGATGTCTCTGGTGTCCCTAGAGTGTGTATGTAAAGTTTTTGCTCAAAATACCCTAAAGATCATTTTTTATAGCTTGTTAAAATTGCAACTTTTAGGGTATGAGCCAAAACGTGCCGTTTTCGTGTCTTTCCCTTTAAATGCAAATTTAAAGCCGGAGAAGAGAGCGGAGTTTCAAAAGCTCATTTGTGAACCTGTGCATCCGAACACAGAGCAGGTTGCATGCCAGGATCGCTTCATTGTTCAAATGCTGAAAAGTGCAAGGCACCTTTGTTAGCCGCTTTGCTATTTGTTTACAAAAAGGGTTGGGAAGAGGGCGGACTCCATATTTTCTCGGAGGCGGTCATATTCAAATAACTAGCTAGTTACGTCAAAACCAGCAACAGACAGTTTATAAAAAACTGGCTACATGTTTTCTTTTCAGCTTTTCTGAGCTGGCAGACACAGCAGAATCCTAACTAAATGCAAAAAAAAAATAATCTACAAAAATGACAATTTCATCCTTTAATATCCTAATGATTTTTGTCATAAAAGAGAAATGTATAATTGTGACCCATACAATGTATTGTTGTCTATTTCTACAAATATACCTGTGCTGCTTATGACTGCTTTTGTGCTGCAGGGACACGTGTGTGTGTGTGTTGAAGATGGATTTCTGCAAGTTTCCACCTGCATGGTGTTTTTTCTTTCCCTGTTTCCACCTCCTGCTCTCGCTGGAGTGTCCCGGTGTACATGAGGGCAAACAGACGAATGCCCTTCAGAAATTAACAGAGCACGTCCAATATAACTCTGTTACTGCACGCTTTATGGACCAGCAAAGCCATAATGGCAAGACTAGGCTACTAGGATGTGCAAAACAAGTTGTCTGAACAATCAGATGAATAATAACACATTTTTTAAACAATATATAATATAAAAAAAATAATGCTGAGATTCAGGTGTTCATTATTTTTGTCACAGATATTATTTATATAATTTTACCAGTTTTACCAATAATACCGTGTACAAGACAATGTTATGAATTCCTTTCAAAGTGTTTTTGTAACAAATCCAATTGAAGAGAATACATTTTTGTTGTCACTTTAATATTTGTGAGAAAAAGAATTGATCTTAAATACACTCTATTAAAACAAAGATTATTGGATGATGTTTTACTAAATTTCACATTTAATTCAATGTGCTACTTGCGTTTCTTTGTAATTATTTGTAAATACTAGCAATTTCTGAGTAAAAATGTAAGTAAATACACAATTTTTTTGTAGTGTATTATTCTTATTTTTAGAATTTGGATGATATTATATTATATAACATTATCATTCATATTAACGCATTGATCAAATGTGTAAATATTTTTACGAAACCTTTCACATTTCATCTGGTTTCTGTTTCTGTCATGCTGGGAAGCTGGAGGTTAAATCTGTGTTTAACCGGTAGTTAGTCCTTTACCCTCAGCGCTGTCCTCTTCACTGTGTTATTTGCTGCTGTCTCACCACTGGAACTGCACTTTCTCATTTAGTTTGTTGCAGAATGATTGTAAACGTGTATAATGACTGTCTTTCTCTATCCTGCTCAGTCATTTAGTAAAGTTGACCTTTGGGGGGGGGGGGGTTTCGTTTACAGAATGACTAATGGTTTGATCCTCAGAAAACAAACTTACTGAGAGCATGTCAGCCTTGCAAGCATCATAAATGTGAATGTAAAGTGTAAATCAGTCCAGAGAGGATCACCATTATCATCAGTGTCTTGGTTTCACTCTCAAGCTTGTGAAGGAAATGCCATTTAAACCCTACACCCACTTCCTGTTTTGATGCATGGCTTTTTGTGAGTGATCGGGTGTAGCCTGCGACTCTCAAACTTTTCAGTGTTTGTGAAACCTGTTTGAACACAGTCAGGTCTGTTTGATGACGCTGGTGGAGCAGAAATGACACACTGCCGCTTTAAAAATTATTAAACATCCAAACAGAATGATGATGTTTAAAGTGACAGGTGTGGATGTATTGATCTGTTTTACATTAAAGGAATTATTCTAATTCTCTCATTGTTTCCTCAAACTGAACGCACATTGGTTCTCGCATGTCTTGTAACTGAACACGTCGCGTAAAATTTTTAATAAGTGGAAATGCAAATACAAGTTGAAATATAGTGGAGAGGAATGTTTAAATTTGGGCCGGTTTCTCTCTTATACAGCACATGGATCGTATGGACTATGGTTTTGATTATTTTGTGATGCTTTTTGTAGCTTGACAGCATGTGTTTACTGTCTGCAGTCACTGTATGATACAGAGCAGAGCAGCGTGAACATGGTGATAAATATCTACTTTTGTGCTCCACTGAAGAAGGAAAGTCATTCTGGTTGGTGTGAGATGAGGGAGAGTAAATGATGACTTGTGAACTATCTCTTCTTTTTTGTTGTGATGGCATTAAAGAAATAGTTCACCCAAATATGAAAATGTGCTGAAAATGTGTTTACCCTCAGGCCATCCGAGATCAGGATGAGTTTGTTTCTTCATCAGATGTTTTGGAGTAAAGTACCATTGCATCAGTGTGTCATCAATGGATGCTCTGCAGTGAATGGGTGCCGTCAGAATGAGAGTCCAAACAGCTGATAAAAACATCACAATAATCCACAAGTAATCCACAGTAGGGCTGTGCGATTAATCGAAATCGTAATAAAATCACGATTTGAGCGTGCGCGATTTCTAAATCGTTTTAAAGCACGATATTCCGCGGTCCTGAGCTCCCGCAATATGCTATCCGATCCAATCAGAATGCAGCGCACCTAAGTGGAGCGCGAGAACAGAAGAGACTGGGCATATGCCTAACTCCAGGTTCACACACTCTGTCTGTGATGCGTATTTTTTCCGAGCCCATGTTAACGGATCAGAGCGTTCACACTGCACACGGTAAAAGATGTGAACAGAAAAGGTTAGAAATCGTAAGGTGCGAAAAGAATGAATATCTAGCGCATGAGCACAGAGAGAGTTGTGAGTGAGTGAGTGAGAGGAGACATGTTTTAAGTGCGCGCACTCTCTCCGGACGAGAGCAGAGTGTATCTGAGCACGTGTGTCTGGTTTTGTGACAAAGCAAAGGAAATCTGCTGCGAGCGGAGAGATTCGCGCTCGCGCATTATTTTAATGTGCTTTCACGTTACAATAACGCGCTCTCGCTGCTGCTTCTGAACCGCACACACATACTGTATACGCACTGCAGACGGAGTACGTGTGAACCTGTATAATGTATAACAAATCTATTTCAACACCTGAGGCACCGCTACAATGAGCTCTATGACCAATGCATCGCCAAAAAAAAAAAAAGCCCTGGACACGGGTTTTATTTTATTTATTTATTTATTTTTTTGCCATATATCTAGACATTTTGTTTGACATCTTTACTGAGAGATTATCTTGACTTATGTCTGTTCTAGAGGCATGTTACAACTTTTTGATAAAGCTCTCATTGGTTTTCTTTTGGAAATATGTTTCAAATTTATACTGAATGCATTTATGACTGTAAAGCATGTCTGTGTGTGTCAAAATCGTGATTAAAATCGAAATCGCAAAATTTATCTAAAAATTGTGATAGGTTTTTTTGTCCATATCCACAGCACTCCAGTCCATCAGTGAACATCTGGAGAAGACAAAAGATGAAACAAATCCAGCATTAAGACGCTTTTAACTTCAATAAACTGAGTCTATAATCCATAATAACACTTCCTCCAGTGAAAAAGTGCTTCTTGTCTCTCACATTAAAATCCAGACACATATTTGTTTAGAGCTGTTTAAACGCTGCTTGATCTGTGCAGATTTCTCTCCTGATTCACACCAGAACACTTTTTCACTGGAGGAAGTGTTATTATGGATTTTGAACTCATATTTTAGGCATTAAAAACATCTTAATGCTGGATTTGTTTCATCTTTTGTCTTCTCCAGATGTTAACTGATGGACTGGAGTGTTGTGGATTGATTACTTGTGGATTATTGTGATGTTTTTATCAGCTGTTTGGACTCTCATTCTGACGGCACCCATTCACTGCAGAGCATCCATTGCTGAGACACTGATGCAATGCTACATTTCTACAAATCTGATGAAGAAACAAACTCATCCTAATCTCGGATGGCCTGAGGGTGAACACATTTTCAGCACACTTTCATATTTGGGTGAACTATTTCTTTAATGCCATCACAACAAAAAAGAAGATAGTTCACAAGTCATCATTTACTCTATTAAAAGGATCAGAGCTGGTTGAGTCTGTGGAACATGTGGCCGTTGTGTTGTAGGTCCTCATGTTTAGAGACGTTTAACTACATCTTGGATACAGTCAGAATTCCTTTCCTGCGATCTCATTTCCTGTCGTAGCTCTCTCTCTCTCTCTCTCTCTCTCTCTCTCTGTAGCGCATGTCGTTCTCTCACTCTCTGATCACAGCAGCTCTGTTGTGTCTTTATCTCTGTCTGTCTTTATCTGTGTGTCTGTATTTCAGTGTTTGTGTCTGTTATTGAAGCCGTTTGGCCAGTAACTGTAAATGGTGAAAGTGAAGCACATGATCTCTCTCTCTCTGTGTGTGTGTGTGTGTGTGTGTGTGTGTGTGTGTGTTTGTCACAGCAGTTACCTATTTAAATAACAGATCCAAATGTATTAGTTCAGGGATTCTGGTCAAGTCCCTCTGACATATAAAGTTGATATAAAAAATAATTTATCAGCACATTCACATGTTCACTGCAGATTTTAGTGTAGTATATTGATGTACTTTTATATTTTTTGTTAGTATTTCGAAATAGATTTCATTGTTTTTTTAAATTAAATCTATTTCATTTTTGAAATATAAAAATGAAACATTTTAGTTAAAGATTTTTAACATTTCAGTTAATGATTTAGTCATTTTAATGCGTTTTTTCATTTTTATTATCTTTTGTTTTTTAAATGTCTAGAGTTTTTATTAATTTTACTTTATTTAGTTTTATTTAAGTACATCAAGTTAAAATAAATGAAAATGAGAAATGTTGCCTTGATAACTAGCTGAAGTTTTTTTATTTTTTTATTTCAGTTAATATTTATTTTAAGTAAAAAAATAGTTGTATTATTTCATTATATAAATAAGATGCATTTAAATTAATTAAAATTAATTAAAATAAAAAATTCCATCAATTTATGGTTAGATTAGATTCAACTTTATGAACCCCAGTTTGGGAAATGCTGTCTTATTTCATCTCCTTCAAATCACCATCATTGCCCAAAAAAAAAATAAACTTGTCAGTCTCACTAATCGATTGGTTGACTAGTTGACCGTCCTACCTGTTTTTATTTTCTGTAACTGTATTAGTTTCCTAGCACAGCCTCTCATCACAAGGTTCTCTCGACAGGATTCCTGCGTGATTCATTTTTACCCGTTTAGCTGTTGTTCTTCCTCTGTCAGTATCATCATCTCACTTTCTCTCTCCTCTGTGTATTCTTTCAGCTCTCGGGTGTCTTGACCTCGTTTCCTGAGTCTGTGATTTATTCTTCACCACCTACTCAGTGTGTTTGTGAGGTCTGAAACACGCATGTACGTAGCTGTGTGAAGGATCATGAGCTTCCTAATGCATGTCAGGAATCTGTTTGTTTGTGTGCATGTTGGGTGTTTCATTTTTCTGGTTTCGTGTGCATTTTTGCGGATTCAGGTTTTTTTATTGACAAAATATGAACAATTTAATCTTTCAAAATGTAACCAAAAGAAAATTCAACGACTGCTTTTTTAAACGGCACAACTCACTCAAATAAACACACGCTTGTCTGAGAGAAGACACGTGTTTATCTGTATGAAACATGTTTACTGAGTCACGTTAAAACAGGTGGAAAAATCCCACAGTGACCAGAAGATGATGATGAACACAGACGAGTCACTGAGTCTGTACACACTGAGCACAGTCTGAGACACATGTGAGATTACTTCTTGTCTTGAGACGTTCCTGAGATCCCGTGTGTGATCTCTCTGTCCTAAGGGCCGCAGATGCAGACAGAGTCGCCCGTGTGGTGACGCACTCCAGCAGAAGGATATTTTGGTCTCTCTGAAACACATTCAATTTCACACTCATTTACACTGTCTGCCGAGCCCCAAAACAGGAAGTAGTTCCTGCAGGGAGTCTGTCGCCATGCCAACAAGCATGCATTCCCACACACGCGTCAGAGCGATTGTGTTTACAGATGTTTCATGTTTACGCCTCCGCAGTGTCAGTGTTATCCGGCGGGAAACGCTCCTCGAGCCCATATTTTATCAGTCGAGGGCGTGGATCAAAGAATGACTTGGAATTGATCATACGCTCAGAAACACACTTATTTACCTTTTAATCAGCTGTTGTGAAATCGTATAAGTTTCATGCTTTCAAATGATTAAACATACTTTTGAAGTAATAAAAAAGGAGTCCGGAAAAAACTGAATTTGGAAAAAAATTAAACAGAATTTGGGAAAACATAAAGCATATTTCATACATCTGTTTCATCACTGCAGGTAGGAACGTCCCAGCAGCATCACTGGTGTGTCTCAGACTGAGACTGACATGGACAATATCACACACACACACACACACATGCAGAGAAACGTCACCGATATTTGCACACAAGATGCTGTCTGTCTCTCTCTTTCTCTTGTCCTTATGTCGAGAGGAAACAGATGCCACACTTCCTGTTAGCTGTCTTCCTGTGGTCTGACGGCTTGTTGCATTGGAGATTAGTTGATGAAAACTAGGTGCTAGCTTAATCTGTGTGGTTGCTAGGGTGTTGCTAAGTTACTAGGGTGTTGTTTTCTTCATTAGTTTTTTCTCCCCAAATTCAGCTGTCATTTTTTTTTTAATGTAATTCTTAATTTTTTCTGCATTCTGTGTAGGGCTGCACGATACATCGTTTCAGCATCGATATCGCAATGAAATGACACATTTTGAAACAAAATTGTCACAGTGCATGTCTCTGCAAGTATCCTTGTAAACACGTTGCTTATGGCTTAGGTGAAAACAAACAATTGAGAAAGAAAACGGATGTGTAGCAGTATATTTGTTCACAGCAGTTTAATGCTCCTGTTGCTTTCTGTGTGATGAATGTTAATCAAACAGCTAAACACAGAGAGAGATCACTGTTGTAGTGTCACGAGACTACTGTGTGGGAGCGAAGGAGAACAAAGATGAAGGAGTTTTTAATAATCCACATCCAGGGTGACACAGGGCAGGCAGGAACACACACGCAGCCCTCGTATAGACGACACCAGACGAAAGAACAAAGGAACGGACAACACTTTAAATACAAGACTAAACGAGGGTAACGAACTAGACACACCTGAATCGAATGACTAATCAAGCTAGAGGGAAAACTAGGTCACGGAGCACAAGGGGCGAAACAGATTCAATTTACAGTGAAGACTATGCAGTGTAATTTTACATTTGATTATTCAGTTTCTGTACCTGAATACTGTTACACTTACCTGAAAAATATAAAGCAGTGTTTATTTCATTTTTTAGGCATCTTTGTTCTATTATATTTATGCTTGTTATTTGTTTCCTATGCTGATTTACTCACCTACAAAATCATCCCAATCATTGATTATTATTTTTCCAAATAGAGCTATTGAAGTCATCTGGTGATATTTTTTTTTCCATATCACAATATAATATATATAGAAAAACAAAATATTGCAATGTGAGTTTTTTTCCAGTATCGTGCAGCACAAATTCTGTGGCATTTTTCCCTTTATTTTTCTGGATTACATTTTTCCTGATTTTATTTTCTAGATTCCGTGTGTCTTCTCTTTCATTTTTTGGATTCCCCTTTTTCCCCATTTTCATCTGTTCTGGATTCTGCGCCCCCTCCACCATTTTCCTTGTTTTCATTTCTTTGCCCCCCCCCACCCCTGTTTTAATTGTTCCTCCCTCTTTTCGCTTTCATTTTTCTGGATTCCATTTTTTTCCTGTTTTCACTTCTAATACTAGTGATGGTTGAGCACACACACGCACAGCTCCAGTAATCCCACAGTGCTGTGGTCTCCAGAGTGACCTGCGAGCTGTAATCCAATCAGGATCTGAGCGATTATGTGCGCTGGGATTGAGTGGACAGGAAACAGAGATGCTTCTAGATCCGGAATGTCACGCATGGATCGGCTTACCACGTCAACAGCACCTCGCCGGTGTCTGTCTGCAGCATCAGATCTGCTTCTCATCTGCTTAGTCCAGAATTATGAAGGATATTACACATGCATATAGGAATATTACACATGCACTTACAATTACATTGCATGCGGTGAAATGCAAACTCATTGCATGCATGCAACAAATGATTGGTGTCAATGGGGTGATGAGGGTGTAACAGGACACTTGTTCATTCTGTGGAAACACACACTGCAACACACCCAACTTCCTCCCAGAGTGTTGCATTCTTCCTGCTGCAGGCCGACAGCATTCCTCCACTCACATGTCTGAAGTGTGTACTGGGTTTCAGATCCCACACAGATTTTTGCGCTGAACCCACCCTGCACAGAATATTGCGCTCTATTGTTCTGCATCTGATCCCAGAACACCCAGAGAACATCATATATCCTCTTCTCTGTGCACAATATATATTTCCACATCACATTTTAAGCAAACACATGGATATATAATTAAATAAAAAAAAAACGCTGGATGGAAACGCCAAGATGCACATAAATTCTGAAAATGCACATAAAACTTATGCACTCAAATAAGTCGGATAAATGTCTTATTCTTTAAGAAAACATGAGCATGAACTACAATGGAAACAGTTTTACCGGTTAAGCTCCTAAATGCGTATCTAAAAAGACCAACCAATGGACTATTTAATGCTATTTAAAGGTTACAAAAACATTTCTTAAAACTTTCTACTGAATATATTTTTTCACCTAAAATCTAACTTTATTTTTAATATTCTAAGAACGCTACAATGTCCAGGTGTTGTTTTTTGTCATGATTATAACGTTCTACAAAATGAAGTACAAAAAGAACAAAACACAGTGTATTATTTTTACTAATAACATAATGTTTCTTTCTGGTGTGCTTGCATATTTGTATTAAACAAAAGTAACCAGGTTTTCTTTTTGATAAAAGTGACATTATCACATAATTTTATGCACATAACACCATCATCTCCGGGTCATATTTCATGCATCACTAAAAGAATGCAAATTTTGCAGAAGCACTGATGGGATGTTAAAATGCCGCCTATTGCAATTGTTTGTTTTCCGTCAGAATAAAAGTGTGTCTCAGTGATCTGACGACTGCTCGTATCTCGTTACAGCTGCAAGCGCATTAATCATTAGCCTCATAAACGACTGAAAGACTGTCTGTGTGTCTGCAGGTGAAGCGAAGAACATCCCTCCGTATCCGGGTCCGAATAAGATGCGGGATTGTTACTGCACAGTCAACCTGGACCAGGAGGAAGTGTTCCGAACCAAAACCTTAGAGAAGTCCTTATGGTGAGCTCACACACACACACACACACACACACAGTGTTAATGAGGTGTAAAATCACTCAACAACACCTGTGCATCAGTGCATCAATCTGACAATGAAAAATCATTTAATTAAGAATAATAGTAACCACAATATCTGTTTTCTCTGTCCGCTGCAGTCCGTTCTATGGTGAGGACTTTTATTGTGAAATCCCTCGCAGTTTCCGCCATCTGTCCTTCTACATCTTTGACAGAGACGTGTTCAGGAGGGACTCCAGCATCGGTGAGCAGCTCTCATTAATATCTGTGTTCCAGTATTGCATCACAGGATGTTACATGTTTGAGTGTTAAGTGTGTGTTGAGTGTGTGTGTGTGTGTGTGTGTGTGTGTGTGTGTGTGTGTGTGTTTGTGTGTGTGTACCTATCTAACCATATTTTGGGAGACGTCCTCATTTGTAAAAGCACTATAAAGTTGAAGTACATAAAGTTTAGGGTTTGTGATTGGATTATGGTTTTGTTACAATATTTATAACTGACTGTATATAAAAACAATAGAAGACTAGGGCATTTCCCTAATTAGATGTGTGTGTGTGAGTGTGAGTGTGAGTGTAAGTGTGAGTGTGTGTGTGTGTGTGTGTGTGTGTGTGTGTGTGTGTGTGTGTGTGTGTGTGTGTGTGTGTGTGAGTGTGAGTGTGTGTGTGTGTCAAAGATGCTGACAACAGCAGGGCTTTACACTTTTCTTTTTAGGAGCACTTGTGAATTTTTATTTTTTTAATTTAGAAGCACAGTCAAAAATTTCAGGAGCACTCAAAAATTCTAAAAAAATAAAAATAAAAAATTTGCCTTTCTATTCCGTGGTGATATTTGACTCCTTAAAGTGATTTACAGGGAATTTAGCTTTTATCTTTGTAATGCCGTTTTCTTAACTTTATCAAAAGAATGTAATCTTTCATGTCAAATTAAAAAATATATATATTTATAAGCTTTTTAAATTTTTTAATAAAAAGTATAATAAGAATAAGTTACCAATCAAATGAAGTCAGTATTTAAAAAATGTATTTGTTCCACAGAGGTGGCACAGAAGAACACAAAAGCCTATATTTACAGACATCCAATGAGGCTCAGAGGTGGCATGTTCATGTTGAGGTTAATTTTATAAATATAAAATTTTGATAACAGAAATATTAAGTTATTTAAATAACAGAAAAGATACTTTGAAAAACTGCCAGCAGGTGGCGGCCGGTCACTGATCATTCACTGAATTGATTCATTCGAACGGCTGATTCATTCAGGAACGAAGCGCGTGACTGTCTTTATGAATGGGTGATTGAATCACTGACTCGCTAGATTCGTTTAAACACGCAGTTCATTCATAAACGAAACTCCGGTGTGATTGAATGGAGATGCGCAGCGGCTCAGCTGTGACTTTATATATTAATTATATATACTTTAATATGTTACAAAGACATTAAAGCAGAAGGAGAGGGAATGTAGAGCAAAGACACCTAAAGCGTTTGAACGTTAACTAGAAACCTTCTAAGAAAATGTGAGGAGTGTTTGACACTGAAGAGCCAGAGTGAGACTATACGGTTGCTCGGTGGCTTTCAGGAAGATTCTAGAGTGTTCTGATTGGTCGAGGACTTGGATGTGTCAGTTTAAGAGCTGATCTGTGATCTGTGTTGTTTCTGCAGGTAAAGTGGCCGTGAAGAAGGAAGACCTGCAGAAATACCACGGTAAAGACCACTGGTTCCCGCTGCAGCCGGTGTGTGCAGACTCAGAGGTGCAGGTATGTGTTCACACAATTACATTTACATTACATTTAGTCATTTAGCAGATGCATTTATCCAAAGTGAGTTTCAAATGAGGACAATAGAAGCAATCCAAACCAATATGATATGCAAGTGCTGTGATAAGTCTCACGTATTGCAGTACACATAGTATAGAAAGAAAGATAGAATAGAATGGATGTTAACGCATGTGAATAATTTTTCTAGTTTAACGGCGTTATAAACATCAGCGTGTCTATTTACACTAAGTGCACTAAGAGTTCGATCATGCCTTTTGCAGATTTTTTTTCCCTCCCTTTTCAAATATCATATCACATCGGAAAGGCGTTTATTTTCAATAAAAATTAAGGAAATAATCGAAAAGTTCAAAATAAATTTTTGGGTAGGTGTAGGGAGGGCTTTATTTTTTCAGAAAAGTGGCATCCATTTTATAATTTGAATTAAAATGATAATTTACACTCAATACTTTATTAATGCATATAACACTGAGGTACAGATAGTTGCCACTTTATGCATTAAGTAGTATAAATCAGGGGTTTTCAAACTGTGGGTCGCTGAATGGAGCGAGGTGGGTCCCACAGTCACTTGGCTGCAGCTTAATTTGCGTTTAAATGACACACACTCACACAGTTCAGTCTAGGGCTGCACGATATAGCCTACCAACATTAATTACGAATTCCGATATCCTTAGTGAGATTTTCGAATTGCAATTAATTCCGCGATTTAAAACATGCGTTGCATGTTTTGAAGCACAGGCGTGCACAAGTTGTAATTACAGTGAGGGTCTCAGAGCAACGTCATTATTAAAAGATTCAATCGTTCCGCATTATTAATGAGAAAAAACTCGCTCACTTCAATGCGCTGTATTCTGCATGATATTGCATACACCAGAAAATTCAAATGTTACGGAAATGGTTTCGGATTCATTTCTATCATCTGTTTGAACTGCACTGTTTTCGTTCGGGAAACGGTCTGTAAAAAGCATTTCACATGTTCGGGGCGAGCAGGGCATTAACGCAGGTTTAATTGTAACACTACAAGATTTAAACATTTCCACATAACAAAATTTCGCAATATTTCCATGACATATCATCTCTATATAGAGAAAAAAATGTGCCAAAGTTCAAAAACCTTTTGAAGATATTGCTGAACATTTATTTAACCATTGCAAAAATAAATTTTTGACTGAAGTAAATTTGTCATCTCGGTTTTTAGTGTTTATTTAAAATGAGACATCTGTTTATTATTTTTACATAATTACCTGTTTTTTACAATTATTTTAATCTCCAAACTGTTTTAGATAGTTCTGCTTTACTTCTTATGCTTTCCTAAAAAAAAAAAAAAGACTGTGCGCCGCTCTCCCTTACACACACACACACACACACACACACACACACACACACACACACACACACACACACACACACAGAAGCACCATGAATGCATCATCTTCTCCGAACAACCACACGATGAGTTTAACAACACGCAGCGCAGATTACAGTTCAATGGAGTGAGTCTGTTTCACGTTTTTATGGACGTTTCATATTTTAACATCTGTAAACAAAGAGGTTAAAACATTTGTACACTAAAATAAAATGGTTATTTTTCTTAAATACTTAATTTCTGTCATATTAAACGTTTAATAAAGATTAGGCTTAAAGTAATGTCAATTGTTTTTTTTGTTTTTTTTAATCTCAAATATTTTGGTGGGTCGTGAAATAGATTATACTTGTCTAGGTGGGTCATGGAATGGAAAAGTTTGGGAACCCCTGGTATAAATCATGCTATTTTAAGGTTGTCCGAATGAAGTCCTTAGCAGTGCATATTACTAATTAAAAATTAAGTTTTGATATAATTATGGTAGTAAAATATTCACTTAATATCTTCATGGAACATGATCTTAATATCCTAATGATTTTTGTCATAAAAGAGAAATGTATAATTGTGACCCATACAATGTATTGTTGTCTATTGCTACAAATATACCTGTGATACTGATGACTGCTTCTGTGCTGCAGGGACACAGATATAGATCAAATATAATACACTCATATGTGTCTATGTGTGTGTGTGTGTGTGTGTGTGTGCTGGCGTTTGGGTCGGGTGGATCTCAAAACAAATACAGTGTGTGTTGAGCACAAACATGAGTGAATCTGTTTCACCTTGAGCTCCTGAACGCTTCACATCCTCCAGGGTCACATGACCACTGATAGAGCCTCAGGATTCATGAGGAGCATGTTTAGGTCAGAACTCTCACAGCAGTCTCATCATTCACACGTTATCACGTTCACTGCATCGTCTCGCCGTCTCACAGCGATGCCGTGCAGAAACAGCTGTATGCGCCGGATCCTCAGAAACACAGACGCATTCATCCAGAGCTGAGAGAGGAAGCATGTGTGTGTAATGAAGAGCCCAGAGTCTCTGTCCATAGAGCGCTCATTGTTGTGCTGTGTGTGAGGAAGAACGGCCCATCCTCTTCACACGGCTCATTTGCATATTGATGATGTCAGCCGAAGCCAGACAGAGAAACTTTGTTTCTGCTCGAAGAACGTTTCACCGGGGAAGAGTGAAAAATATAATTTCATGTCACAGTAACAATATATATCTAAAACATTATATTAAAACAACTTTGTATTTATTTAGTTTATATATTCATTCATTCATTTTTGTTTTAATTTCTATTTTTGGTAATCCAGTGAATATAATATTTTACTAGTGAAAGGTCTCATTTGATGATTTTCTTTTTTTTTTTTTTTTTTTGGATTTCAGTGGATGATTCATAACAAAAAAATGAATCAGATTCAAATTATGAAACACTTGAGTTCAAAATTAAGATTTAAAACAAAGAAACTTTGTTTCAACTATTGAAAATGTAATATACCACAGGAAGAGCTGCTGTCACTAAAATAACATTTTAAATCATGGTAACAATTCTATCTGACAAGTTAATGATTTTATATGTTTTTATAAATATTTATTTATTTATCATATGTTATTTCTATTTTTCATAATGTAGTGAATAAAATCCTTCACTAATGAAGGTGCTTCATCTCATTAGATTATTTTACTCTTATTTTAATCTTGATGGACACAGAGAACAAGATCAGATGATTCATTTCAAGAAAATTAATCACATTCACATTATGAAACCCTTGATTTCAAAACTAAACACAAAAACAATGTTTCAACTACAGAGAAAAAAGTTACTAAAATATAATAAAATTTTATGTCATAGTAACACTTTATACCTGGATGTTTAATTTTATATATTTTTTATTTTAAAATATTTATTTATTAATTTAATGCTTGTGTTTGTGTGTGTGTACAGTGGTGGCCAAAATCATTACAACACTATTATTTTCAGCAGCTAAAAATGGTTTTAAGTCAGTTATTTCTATCTTTTGCTGTAGTGTACAAATAACTATATATATAGACTCAAATCCGTGAAGCTAACCTTAGAAAACGGATTCTAAATTCTGATTGGATGAGACGTGTGAAGCTGCTTTAAACATCTGACACAGACGTCAGATCAGTTCTGCTGCAGTATGAACAGAATCAGCAGAATCTTACATTTCTTTTTCCCTGTTTTCCGTGTGTTGGGTCACATGATCCGCCCGATCCCTGCACAGCCTCATGGGAGCCTGCAGTGCTTTTCAATTCAATCTCATCCCACGCTCCCCCACCCCACCCCCCCCCCTCCTCCCGCTCTTGGGTGGCGGGTGTAACCATGGTAACGCTCTCTCTCTCTCCTCCGCAGGGAAAGGTTCACCTGGAGCTGCGTCTCAGTGAGGTCATCACAGACAGCGGCGGCGTCTGCCACAAGCTGGCCACACGGTGAGGCAGCCAATCACGAGTTCTGCTCAGCCGCCCGTCAGCCAATCAGAGCTCAGCCCTCGTGTCTTATCAAGATTCAGATATTGAAAGATCAGTGCATGTATAACAGGGCTTTTCTGTACATGTGACGTTTGTCATCCAATAGCCATTTAATGGTTACAGTCACAAAGACGCTTCGGACTCAACCAATCATGTGAGTTTGGGGGCGGGACCTTCTGACTGTCTGACAAATGACTGACGAGTGTTTGGAAACATGTTTGGAAACAGTCATTATTGTTGTAGTTGTGTTTGATTGAATAGAAATCACACCCTGTGGCTCCAGTATTTTTAGCGGTGATGGTTTAAAGAGGCTTTCATCCTGCTGGCAGTCTAATAGCTCCCTGTCAGAGGTTGTTTCTTCTGGTTCTTCTGCTGTAAACTGTAACCAGACCTTCAGTAGTAAACTTCAACACGCTTGTTATTCGTTGTTTGAAGGACGGCACTTACTGTCCAAAACTGAAACAAACACATCTGAATCACAGAGGGATTCCTTACAGGGATAATTCACCCAGAAATTAACATTAGTCATTTATTCACCCTCGTGTTGTTCCAGACCTGAGTTTTTTCTTCTTTCTTCCTTTCAAACATTCTTCCAGTAATGTAACTGAATGTTCGTTCAGTGTTCAGGTTATCTGGTCTTTAATAATGTTCTCAAATCGTTAGCACAAATTTCATAGTTTATACGTTTTTTCTAAAATGTGTCAGTTGGAGTTGCTACTTGTTTCGGAATGTTCATAGAACATTCAAAAGTAACGTTCCTATAATGTTTGCAAAATAATAAAATGGAAGAAAAACATTTTTAAAAACTAGATGTTTCGAACATTCAGAAATAACGTACTTAACAGGAACATTAGCGTAATGTTCTTAGAACATATTTTTGTGAGCTGGAACTCTGGAATGATTGTAATAAGGTATGCACTGATACCGATACTTTCATATTTGGTACTTGCTGATACAGAGTACCGATACTGCTTCTCATTGTATTTGTATTTTTTTTTTTTTAATATTGGATACAGAAACCAAAAGAATATATATAATGTTAGTTGGTTAACTTTATTTATCAAATAGATATATCCTTCAGTTATTTTCACACTTAATTATGCCAACTTAAATGTATTTTACTAGTTTTAGTTACTCTCACTGTTCTTTCTTTGCTCTAGGGTACATCGTCTTTAATGTTTTTTTTCTCCCATCTTTTACAAAACAGACATTTCATGTGTTCATAGCACAAAATAAGGGCCAATCCACAAAAAACACTGAGTATTACTATGACTTTTTCACTATGAAAAATATTTAACATTAAATCTTGCAATTCAAGAGAAATGCAACACTCAGAGTGAGAGTGAATAAGTGAACTGATGTCTGTCTGTGTGTGTGTGTGTGTGTGTGTGTGTGTGTGTGTGTGTGTGTGTGTGTGTGTGCTCATATGGGTTTCATATGCTTTCACAGCATCAGAAGGTCCATGTCTGGACAGTTTCCCACACTGGAGCACTCTGGGTAATGAGCTTAGTGTCACAGTGAGCAGCGCTCTCATTCACAGGATATTTATGCAGCTTCCATTTTAAGACACAGCGAGGATGACGTGTCCACACACACACACACACACACACACACACACACACACACTCTGATTCATTCAGTGCATGAGCTCCACTGCACTGCTGTGATTCTGGTCTATGAGACTTTGACACAAGAAGGGTTTTTACTCTTCGATAAAGCAGGAAAGGCAGAATGTATTAAACCATTTTTTTTTAGTATCTTTGCAAAACATACTGCTGGCCACTATTAACATGTTTAAATGGTTATTGGTTTAATTGGGCTGAGTTCAGAAGCAGATAATTTAAATTCTTATAACATCTAAAAAACTTGGAAGCAGATAATATCAGAGCTTATATTTTAAAGTGCTCTCCACTAATATTGGCACCCTTGTTAAATATGAGCAAAGGCGGCTGTGAAAATAAATCTGCATTGTTTATAATTTTGTTTATAATAAAAAAAAATCAGAAAATTCTAACCTTTCATTGAAGTAAAACAATTGAAAGTGGGGAGAAAATCTCATGATGAAATTTTTTTTTTTCTCCATTGCATGCTGGCCACAATTATTGGCACCCCTAGAAATTCTTATGAGTAAAATATCTCTGAAGTATATTCCCATTCATACATTTTTAGCACACCAGAGTGACTACAAGCATGAAATTGTCCAGCCATGACTTTTGTTACACATGATTATAAATATGATAATTCCCTTAATCATCCATCACAAGGAGTAAAACCAAATAATATTATTATTATATATTATGATCGTTGAGCTTCACAAAATAGAAAGTGGCTGTAAGAAAAGAGCTAAAGCATCTCCATTTCCACCATTAGGGCAATAATTAAGATGTTCCAATCAGCTAAAGATGTTAAAAATCTGCCCCTACATCAGCACATGTTGTTCAGGAGGGGTTCTCCTCGCTCATCCAAAAACAAGCTCCAGCATATTCAGTTGTCAGACACGACTGGGACACATGTTGTAGGTGTCAGTCAGTTTTAGCCCAGCGCTGGACGTCACGGCTGGTGTATTTATGGACGGCTGTATGACCAGACGCAGCATTATATAAACAAGCTTAACACACAGGAAGTGTCCTGGAAGGATCGGATGGTATTAGAGATGCTGTAAATCCTGTTCATTCATCAGCATCACACTCACAGCCAGGCACTGCTGCATGTACACATACACACATTACAGTCGTGGCCAAAAGTGTGACGTTAATGTTGTGTTTTGCAAAGTTTGCTGCTTCAGCTGTTGTGTGGTGTTCATTCACATTGTTTCTAGATTATTTCAGTACTTGCAGAAACAATGAAGAACAGCAGTCTGTGTGTGTGTGTGTGTGTGTGTGTGTGTGTGTGTGTGTGTGTGTGTGTGTGTGTGTGTGTGTGTTTATGATGTGATGTGAATCTGCTTTGAGTCTGAAAGTTGCGTTAGGGTTCGGGCTGAGCGTTTGTGTGTGTAACTCCCTGCTGACGTCATTTGTGTCCGAACGCAACAGAGCTCGGCTCTGATTGGCTGAATGTGACGTCATGTTGCAAGGTGGTACTCAAAATAGCTGCGGATTGTTTTAAGGCCATTTGTGATGTGTCAACATTATAAAATTAATTTAAAAAAATAATTAAAATATTATGTTTTTATGCTTTTCATGAATGCAAAAATGTTACAAATGTTCTAAAATTAATTTTTTTTATTTCATATATTTTAAATATTAGAGGTTGTACACAACCAGTCAAAAGTTTTTTAACAGTAATATTTTTAATGTTTTTTACTTACTCAGCAAGCCTGCATTTATTTGATCCAAAATACAGCAAAAGCAGTAATATTGTGAAATATTTTTACTATTTAAAATAACTGTATAATAATAATAGTGCTTTCTCTGTGAATCTCTGTTAAAGTGTAATTTATTTCTGTGATGTGCAGCTGTATTTTCAGCATCATTACTCCAGTCTTCAGTGTCACATGATCTTCAGAAATCATTCTAATATGATGATTTGCTGCTCAAGAAACATTTCTGATTATTATCAATGTTGAAAACAGTTTAGTACTTTTTTCAGGATTGTTTGATGGATAGAAAGATCCAAAGATCAGCATTTATCTGAAATAAAAACATTATACACTATACCATTCAAAAGCTTCTTTTTTTTGATAAAGTAATTATAGAAATTAATACTTTTATTTAGCAAGGATGCTTTAAATTGATCAAAAGTGAGGATAAAGACATTTATAATGTTACAAAATATTTCTATTCTAGATAAATGCTGTTCTTCTGAACTTTGTATTCATCAGAGAAACCTGAAAAAAATATACTCAGCTGTTTTCAGCATAATAATAATAATTATGATAATAAATGTTTTTTGAGCAGCAAATCAGAATATTGGAATGATTTCTGAAGGATCATGTGACTGGATTAATGATGCAAACAATTCAGCTTTGAAATCACAGAAATAAATTACAGTTTAAAATATATTCAAATAGAAAACAGTTATTTTAAATAGTAAAAATATTTCTGAATTTTACTGTTTTTGCTGTACGTTGGATCAAATAAATTCAGGCTTGCTGAGCAGAAGAGACTTCTTTAAAAAACATCTTATTGTTCTAAAACGTTGGACTGGTCGTGTGTATGAAATGTTTTTATATTTATTTATCCAGTGTGAGTGCTCGTGATCATAACTGGAGTTTTGTGTGTTTTCCTTGCGCAGGGTTCTGGAGTGTCAGGATCTGCCGATAGTGAATAACCAGTGTGATCCGTATGCTGCCGTCTCGTTACTCGGCCCCTCCAGGTGAGATCAAAGCTGAAAGCATCGCCGCTCGTCTGGTTTATAAGTGACGATTAAATCTGTCCAATGGCACGGTTCCCACAGCCGTCAGGACAGCCGTTCAGGGATCAGCGTGTGTCCTCAGGAAAATAAACACATGCTTGAGTTCACCTCTTTAGAAATAATTTCGATCCACCACAAACAAGTACTGAAGCTTGTCATTGTCCAGTCAAAACATCATAATGAAGTAAAATTATTATCAGTAATTGATCAATTATTATTTATTTAAAAATGGAAAAAAAATACAATTATAGTATTAATTCTTAAATATGCTACCATTCAAAAATTTGGGTTCAGTAAGATTTTTAATGTTTCTGAAAGAAGTCTCTTCTGCTCACCATACCTACATTTATTCATCAAAATTCAGTTAAAGTGTGAAATATTATTTCAGTGTAAAATAACTGTTTTCTATGTGAATATGTGTTAAAGTGTAATTTATTTCTGTGATGCGCAGCTGTATTTTCAGCATCATTACTCCAGTCTTCAGTGTCACATGATCTTCAGAAATCATTCTAATATGATGATTTACTGCTCAACAAACATTTCTGATTATTATCAATGTTGAACACAGTTGTGCTGCACAATATTTCTGTGGAAACTGTCATACATTTTATTTTTCAGGATTCACAGATGGAAAAGAACAGCGTTTATTTGAAATATAAATATTTTGTAAAGGTTATAAATGTCATTCCTGCCACTTTTGATCAGTTAAATGCATCCTTGATTAATAAAAATACTAATTTCTTTTTAAAAATCTGAATGGTAGTGTAAATTCAGCTGTTGTCACCTAAAATAGCTGCAGATCACTGTCAGTGTAGTCTCAGCCTCAGACGTCACGTCCACGGAGTGCTGGCTAAACGTCTGACGCATATGAGACACAAAAGTGGAAACACTTCACTTTGACCTTGGCCAATGAAAGAGTCTGAAGCTCTGGCTACGCGAGACTACTGTCAGTGTGACGTAACGCAGTATAACACAAATGCATCTCTCACTCCTCACAGGTCAGAAGCCAAGAAGACGAAGGTCAAACGGAAAAACAACAATCCTCAGTTCGATGAGGTCTTCTTTTTTGAGGTAGGAGCTCACTGTCAAATGACAAGCTTAAAGTATATTTTTAATGACATTGAAACTTGCAGCATGTACACCTGTCAATATCTCAATAAATTAGAATGTTGTGGAAAAGTTCATTTATTTGAAACTCAAATTTTGAAACTTGTGTATTAAATAAATTCAATGCTGAATTCACCTGTGTGTCTCTCCATCAACACCAGTACAAATGTATTGCATGCATGATGTTAATTGCAATATATAAGTATCAGCATTTTCCAGATCTGTAAAATACGGTACCCACAATGCAGCAGTAAACATGTAAACAGTTATTTATCATCATTAAATGAATTCAGTGTTGTAAAAGTTGATCAATATTTTTTCCCAATATACATGTGAACATAATGAAATATTTACTAGGGATTTTATAGTTAACTATAACTGAAATTAAAACCATAAAATATTATTTTGTTACTAAAATAAAAGTTAACAGAAATAAAATATGTATTTTTTTTATTTCAGATAAAAGGAAGGAAACATTTCTTATTTTAATTTAGTTTAACTTGGTGTAAAATAACTTGTACTGTCAATTAATTAAAAAAATAAATTAACTAATTAATCACTTTTTTTTCCTGAAATTAATCACGATTAATCCCACCTAACATTGGTTTTTTAATTAATTTTGACAGCAATAAAAATAACTAAAACTGTAATAAAAGTAAACTATATACACATATATATAAAAAAATCAAAACAAATAAAAATAACAAAAAAAACAACATTTCTAAAAACTTTTACTAAAATTAAAATGAAAACAGTAAAATATTAGAATAGAAACTCTCTGAAAATATTAACAGAACTATAACAGTATCTCGATAGTAAAATATCACTTGTTTCAAATAAATATGTCATCAAACAGAAACGAGGTTGTGAAAGCATGATATAATACTTTCAGTAAAGATGAAATGAAGTCTTGAGAGTAGTGAGACGTTCAGGATGAATCATCTGCTTCTTTCTGATGTTTACTTTCTGGTTTAAGTGGAAGCGTTTACTATGGAAATAGATCATATCTGAGCGTTCAGCTGTTTAAAGTTAAAGCAGGATGCTGGTTTCTCACTCTAACACTTTCCACACCCTGCAGCCGTGCAGATCTCTGCTCTGTATCATGCAGCACAAATTCATTTCTTATTTAATTTCTACTTATTTAATAAAATTTTTCCCCGAATTTCTTTCTTATTATTATAATATATATATTTTTTTTACTTAACTGTTGTGGGAACGGGCCTCTGTACAAGCGAACAATAAGCCCCACCCCCTGATCAACATAGAATTTGCATACAAGTTGACTTTGAAAATGAAAACATAAAACTATGAAATAAAAGAGACAATAAATGGAAAATAAACGTTACATTTTAATTTAAATTGTGTCACTATTATTGCGTGAGCATTAATAAAAAGCTTTGCAAAAACAGGATTTGCAATTTTATTTTCACGTTTGCCTTTTTATTTTAAGGTTGGCAGCTTTGCCTCGAGGTTGCAGTGCAAATGAAATGTCAAATCACCAACTGCATTTTACTTTTTCAGGGATAACGCATTGTGGAAATTAAAATTAACTTATTTCACATATTTTGCCTATAGTTTTCTATAAGGAAATTGTTCAACTGGTTTTCATTTTTATAATTAAATTGATTTATTTAAAATTGGCAGAAAATGCCTTCCATATGGGTTAGGTGATAGAAAATATTGTTTGGTCAGTATAAAAGTAATAGTAGTCTATGGAAAGTCCCCACAATGTGTGTGTGTGTGTGTGTGTGTGTGTATATGTGTGTTTTTCACATTGAGAATGTTGTATAGGCTCACCCTTTCATTTATGTGTGTATATGATCTGCATTGTTCTGGACTGAACAAATAAAAAAATGCTCTGAATTATAGTATTTCCCATTCATTTCTCACAGGTGACCAAACCGTTGAGCTACACCAAACGCCAGTTTGACGTGGAAGAGGACGACGTGGATAAACTCGCGCTCAAGTGAGTGTGTGTGTGTGTGTGTGTGCGAGTGTGTGTGTGTGTGTGTGTGTGTGTGTGTGTGTGTGTGTGTGTGTGTGTGTGTGTGTGTGTGTGTGTGAGATTCTCAGAAGCAGCCTGTGTTTACACTCACCGGATGAAGTAACGGACTGTATTTCTATAAACTGCCCACAGACAAACATGGTGCATTATGGTCTGTTTGCTAGTTGCACTCGTAAGGTATTTCAGCATTCTCAGTAGTTTGATTCAGCGTCTTTGCGCATCATGAGTTTGATGTGACACTGAATAAGGAGTGATGTTTGTAATCACCGTCAGGCACATGAGAACATACAGAGTGAGTGTGTGTCGCTTCGGCTCGTCATGAAGAAGGATAACAGCAGTGATCGAGTTTGGCACCGTCTAATTTCCTTTTGTGATCTGAGTTGTTGTGCATTCTGTACTCAGTGAGAACGTCTTCCCCACCCCAAACTTTGATGGAAAGGGGAACATGTGCCATTAACTGTCTTATTTTAGTATCATTGGGATACTATTACATATAATTTTAATAATTTTAATTTGTTTTTATTTTCCATTTTCATTTTATTTAAAGTGATTTTAGTGATTTAATGTTTTTTTCTTTAATATATATTTCTATATACTGTAGTTATTCATTTTTATTTCAGTTTTAGTTACTTAAGTACATAATGTATATAAATAAATATAAATTTTTATATTTTATTTCAGTTAATGTTAAGTTTTTTTATGTTTTAGTTTTAGTTAACTATAATAACCTTGGTACTATTTTATATTTTGAATTAGCTTTAATTTTATTCCATTTAGTTTTTTTCTGTCATTTTTATAATTATTTTTTCTATTTATTTAAAATTTAGCTCATTTTTATTTCACTGTATAATTTTGATACTTCAGCTTAAACCTGTTTTATTTCCAATTTTCTTTCAAGTTTAAATTTTTGTACATAAAAACTTAAATAATAATAAAAAAAAAAATTATTTGATTATGAAAATGATTTGTAAAAGTTGTAGTTGACCTGAGCAGCACTGGTGCTAGTAATCGGTGACCTGTGTTCTCAGGGTGGATCTGTGGAACGCCAGCAATCTGAAGTTCGGAGATGAGTTTCTGGGAGAGGTACGGGTGCCGCTGAAGGTGCTGGGACAGTCGGGTGTGCACGATGCATGGTACTTTCTACAGCCCAGAGATAACGGCAATAAATCGGTGAAGGCTGATGAGCTGGGCTCGTTACGACTCAACATCGTTTACACGGAGGACCATGTGTTCCCCACGGAGCATTACAACCCACTCCGAGACCTGCTGCTGCAGTCGGCGCACCTCGAGGTCAGTGATGAAAACTTAGTATATAGCACTAACCTATAGTATCCTGTAACCTGTAGTTTACAGTACTAACCTATAGTAACTTATAACCTGTAGTAACCTGTAGTATATAGTACTAACCTATAGTAACCTATAACCTTTGGTTTATAGTACTAACCTTTAGTAACCTATAACCTGTACTATATAGTACTAACCTATAGTAACCTGTAACCTGTAGTGTTTAGTACTAACCTATAGTAACCTATAACCTGTAGTATATAGTACTAACCTATAGTAACCTATAACCTGTAGTATATAGTACTAACCTATAGTAACCTGTAACCTGTAGTATATAGTACTAACCTTTAGTAACCTATAACCTGTAGTATAAAGTACGAACCTATAGTAACCTATAATCTTTGGTTTATAGTACTAACCTTTAGTAACCTATAACCTGTAGTATATAGTACTAACCTATAGTAACCTGTAAACTGTAGTGTTTAGTATTAACCTATAGTAACCTATAACCTTTGGTTTACAGTACTTACCTTTAGTAACCTATAACCTTTTGTATATAGTACCAACCTTTAGTAACCTATAACCTGTAGTATATGAAACTAACCTGTGGTAACCTGTAACCTGTAGTATATAGTACTAAACTATAGTAACCTATAATCTTTGGTATATAATACCAACCTTTAGTAACTTATGACCTGTGGTATATAGTACTAACCTTTAGTAACTAGTGACCTATAACCTGTAGTATATCGTACTAACCTAAAATAGACTATAACCTGTAGTATATAGTACTAACCTATAGTAACTAGTGACCTATAACCTGTAGTATATAGTTCTAACCTATAATAACTAGTAACCTATAACCTGTAGTATATAGTACTAACCTATAGTAACCTGTAACCTGTAGTATATAGTACTAACCTTTAGTAACCTGTAACCTGTAGTGTTTAGTACTAACCTATAGTAACCTATAACCTGTAGTATATAGTACTAACCTATAGTAACCTGTAACCTGTAGTATATAGTACTAACCTATAGTAACCTGTAACCTGTAGTATATAGTACTAACCTTTAGTAACCTGTAACCTGTAGTGTTTAGTACTAACCTATAGTAACCTATAACCTTTGGTTTATAGTACTAACCTTTAGTAACCTATAACCTGTAGTATATAGTACTAACCTATAGTAACCTATAATCTTTGGTTTATAGTACTAACCTTTAGTAACCTATAACCTGTAGTATATAGTACTAACCTATAGTAACTAGTGACCTATAACCTGTAGTATATAGTACATTAATATCCTAATGATTTTTGGGTAATTTTGACCCATACAATGTATTGTTGTCTATTGCTACAAATATACCTGTGCTACTTATGACTGCTTCTGTGCTGCAGGGATACATTTGTCATTATTGATCAGTCGTGATCTCTCTAGCGGTGTTGATTTGGGGTGTGTTTGTGTCGCAGCCTGTCTCGGCGTCCGCGGCTCATATCTTGGGCGAGGTGTGTCGTGAGAAGCAGGAGGCGGCCGTTCCTTTGGTGCGACTTTTCCTGCACTACGGCAAAATCGTGCCTTTCCTCAGTGCCATCGCCCACGCCGAGATCAGCCGCACGCAGTGAGTACAGAACAGAGCCGGGTCACTGGATTCTAATTACTTTTCCTGATAACACAGTAATGTAGTGCGCTACATTTAAATTTATGGAGAAAGTAAAGTATTTAGTAATTTGATTACTTTTTAAATGCAGTAATCAGTAATGTAATCAAATTACAATTTTAAGAAAGTAATTTATAGTGGGTTACTTTTTTTGAGTAACTTACCCAAAACTAGTGCAGAATTCGCCTTCCTTGTCTTCCTCACCTTCCTGCCGCGCCTGCAGGGATCCCAACACTATATTCCGGGGAAACTCGCTGACGTCCAAATGCATCGATGAGACCATGAAGCTGGCCGGGATGCATTACCTGCGCGTCACGCTCAAACCCATCATCGATGAGGTGAGTCTGGGTTATCACTGAGTCTCGTCATGAGCGCTGCCTTCACTGTAGTGAGTCAATGTTTCAATCACCCATTCATAAAGACAGTCACTTGCTTCATTCCTGAATGAATCAGCCGTTCGAAGAATCAATTGAATGAATGATTCAGTGATAAAGTCAGTGACTTGCTGCCACCTGCTGGCGGATTTAGTTTCATTTTTTTAACGTATAATTTCAGTTGTTTAAATCATTTAATATGTCTATATTTAAAATTGTATATTTAAAATGTTAATCTCAATATGAATTTATGAATTTAATTGCACTCATGCCACCTCTGAGCCTCATTAAACGTCTAAAAATTTACCTACAAGCCACTTTTGTGTTCTTCTGAGCCACCTCTGTAATACAAATAATTTTTTTATAAATACTAATTTCATATGATTGGTAACTTATTGTCTTATTCTAGTTCTTATTATATCGTTTTAATTAGAAATGTTAAAAAGCTTTAATTTTTGAATTTGACATAGAACATGACATACTGTACTTTTAATAAACTTAGAAAATTGCCGTTTCAAAGGTAAAAAAAATGCACCTGTAAATCACCTTAAGGAGTCAAATATCACCTCGTATTAGGAAGGCTAATGTTTGATTTTTGATCAAAAGGTGCTCCTAAATTTTTTAAAAAGAAAAGTAAGTGTAGAGCCCTGAGTAACAGTATATCAGATCCATGCATGAAGTCTTAAAGAGACAGCAGCCTAAATAAACCTGCTGCTCTCAGTCATACTGTCTATTTATCAGCCACCAAAAATAACCAAGATATGAATTTGTGGTCATATCGGCCAGCCATACATCACCGTGTCGTTTGCCTGTAGATCTGCACAGACCACAAACCCTGTGAGATCGACCCCGTCAAGCTGAAGGAGTCCGAGAACTTGGACACCAACAGGGTGAGTCTAAATGGTTTTAGGGCCTTTAATTAATGAGCTAGTAAACTGCTCAGATTAAATAACATATATATTGTAACATACAAATTGCAATACCAATACTTTTTTTTTTTTGGCACTTCGATTACAACATTACAGAGAAAATCTAAATAATTGCTATTATACTATATTAAACCATATCAGATATAATGAAATATTAATAAACACTGTAAAAGAAACTGTCCTCTGTCTGGACTATATATATATATGTGTGTGTGTGTGTGTGTACATATATATATATATATATCCCTTAATTTAAAGAGAAAAAAAAAACAGCTTTAGTTTGTCATTTTAGTACTTCAATTTTGTTTATGTGTGTGTGTGACCCTGGATCATAAATCCTGTCATAAGGGTCAGTTTATTGAAATTGTGAGATTTATGCATCATCTGAATAAAAAAGCTGAATAAATAATCTCTCCATTGATGTGTGGTGTGTTAGGAGGACAATATTTGTCTGAGATACAACTATTTGAAAATCTGGAATCTGAGGGAGCAAAAAAATCTAAATATTGAGAAAATCATCTTTAAAGTTGTTCAAAGGAAGTTCTTAGCAATGCATATTACTAATCAAAAATTAAGTTTTGATATATTTATGGTAGGAAGTTTACAAAATATCTTCATGGAACATGATCTTTACTTAATATCCTAATGATTTTTGTTCATAAAATAAAAACATACAATTTATCCTCATACAATGTATTGTTGTCTATTGCTACAAATACACCTGTGCTACTGATGACTGCTTCTGTGCTGCAGGGACACACACACACACACACACATATATATATATATATGTTATCTATATACAGTGCCCTCCAGTGCCCATAATATTTAAACATATCAGTTGTTTTGTCCTGTCATAAAGATTAGTTTTGCATCATACGAGCATATGAACCAACACAGAATTGATTGAGAATCATTGAAGAGAGAATCTCTCTCATCGTATCCAGCCCTGCTGATGCTCTTGTGTGTGTGTGTGTGTGTGTGTGTGTGTGTGTCCTCAGGAAAACTTGCGTCAGTACGTGGACCGGATCTTTAACGTGATCACCAGCTCGGGTGTGAGCTGCCCGACGGTCATGTGTGACATCTTCTTCTCGCTGCGAGAGTCTGCGGCGTCACGCTTCCAGGGTAAACACTCACACCGGCAGAAGAGAGCATTAAAACTACAGAAAGAGTTACTCTGAAAACGTGACGCGAGGGAAGAAGTCCCTTGTTTGGATTCACACTGGACATGAACACAGAAGTGGATTCAGAGCTCTTTTGGTTCATTTTGTCCACTTCTTTTTGAAATCCAGTCAACTTGAATAATAATTACATTTTTCTCATCATTGATTTTCTTTGACCCAGTCACCTATGGCTTCTTTAAATTAACTCAAAATTAAACATGCCCTCCCCCCCCACAGAAATCTTTCATTATTATTAATTTTTATACAACTACAATATTTATATTTTGAATTAACTTTTTTGTTTAACTATTTTTATGTTTTCATTTGTCATTTTAATTTTAGTTTACATTTTAGTAACCTTTGTCATAAAAAAAATATTCTGTATAGCTTTAATTCATTTTTCTTTCAGTTTTAGTGTTTAGTATTCAACTCATTGTATTTCAGTTTGTTGCCAAGGTAATATTTCTCATTTCAAATTTAAGTTTTCCATCTAATATTTTGATTGAATTAATTAATTAATTTTTCCTTAAGTTTTCATAATTTTAGTACATCAACTCATTGCATTTCAGTTTGTTTCAAATTTTGTTTCTAATTTTCTCATTTAGTTTTAGTTAACAATAACAGTTCTGTAAAGATCAAACCATTATTTTTGAATAAGCTGTTATTTTTATATTTTCAGTATTCATTTTAATTTTAGTTTAGCTTTTGGTTATATTGTTATTTGTGTATTTGTCTGTGTATTTTTATTATTATTATTTAAATATTTCTGTATAGCTTTAATTAATTTTTCCATAATTTTAGTACTTGTGATTTAGTTTATAGCCAAGGCAGCATTTCTAATTTCTAAGTAAAATTTTTAATCTAAAATTTATTAATTTTTTAGCTTGATTTCAATAACCCAAAAATAATTTTTAATCATTTTTAGTTTGATAGTTTTTTCTTTCATGAGCAGTTTTATGTTCTCTGAAGCAGTTGGAAGGCAGTCACATGCATTAGGATGTAGATTTCACTGAAGAGCAGGGTTTGATGACAGTAATAAGTGTCCTGTAATCAGACATTAGTTTCCCTCACATTTGTTCTTGTGTTTACTTCAGCTGCTGCGTTAAATTTTGTCAGTGTTACACTGCCACCTTCAGGTCGCAAATGAACACTGCAGGGAACCGGATTGGCTTTGTTTTAGTCCACAGGCTTTAGTAAAGTGATCCGCGATGATGATGATGATGATGATGATGGCGTGTGTGTTTCTGCAGTTGACCCGGATGTGCGGTACACAGCTGTTAGCAGCTTCATCTTCCTCCGTTTCTTTGCTCCTGCCATCCTCTCTCCGAACCTCTTCCACCTGCGTCCGCATCACCCGGTGTGTACCGCCTCCTCTCTGTTGTCCATCTGATATTTATCAAGATGTGTTATTTTGATCATTTTTGTCTCTGTAAAGGATCCGTACACGTCTCGGACGCTGACGCTCGTTTCCAAAACCATCCAAACTCTGGGAAGCCTGGCCAAGTCCAAATCTGTAAGTGAACATTATCAGCAGGTATTTACCGTTAAAAATCCAGACGTGCTACATTATTTGTGACATAATGCATGTAAAATAATATAATGTGATAAAATACTCAGTATTGTAAATATAAGAGAAATCGTCCTTTGTCTGGACTGTTATGATGTCACTTTCTGAAATATAATCCAGTGTTATTTTAATATTGTTTATATACTATTCTAATATTTATTAATGTTTGAATTATTTGTTTTTATATTTTCAGTTTTATTTTTAATTTTACGTTTTAGTAGTTTTGTTATGTGCTTCTCTCATTTTTTTAAATATATTTATATAGCGTCAATATATTTTTCTTCCAGTTTTAGTCATTTCATTTTGTGCTTTTGACATGTTAATTTTATATATATATATACAGTATATATATATTTCTATATAGTTTTTATTATTTTTTTCTTTTAGCTTTAGTAATTTTGTTACATGCTTTTCGCATTTTATGCAGTTTTTATGTAATTCTATATAGCTTTAATAAATTTTTCTTTCAGTTTCAGTTTTAGTATTTTTATGTGCTTTTGTCATTATTAGTTATTGGGATTTTTTTCTGTGTTTTTACATTATATAACTTTATTTTATTTTTATTTCAGTTTTACTTTAACTTATTGTATTTTAATTTATTGCCAAGGCAACAGTTCAGATTTTTTTTTTTTTTCAGAATTTCTTTGGTTGAATATTTAATGTAATATTTATATTTCATTTTATTTCAGCTTGATTTAAATTACCCAAAACAAAACTTTATTTTTTAAAAGCGGGTAATGTCATAGCATAACGAGGTTGAACAGAAAGACACATTTTTGCACAAAAAAATACATATGTAGATTTAAAGGTTTTTTTTCTTTTCATAACTCGTCAGAATGTAGTGATGATGACATGTGGACTGATATTCTGATAGAAAACTCTTCTGTGCTGTTCATACTGGTAAACTAAAGAACGCTCTCGTCTCTCTCTGACAGGCCAACTTCAAAGAGTCCTACATGGCTGCGTTCTACGACTACTTCAACGAGCAGAAGTACGCAGATGCAGTGAAGAACGTGAGTGGCTATCATGTACAGTATATATATATATATATAATGGCTGTCAGTCGATTAAAATCGTTAACCTAATTAATCACAAAATAAATGACTGTGAAATTACCCACAAAAGATTATTTAAAGCTATTTTTGTGTTAAATGAGAAAGTATCAAGGAGACGTTACAAATTGTAACTTTAGAAATAAATATTTAGTTTGATTCAACATAAAAATTGATTACAAATAAACAATTAGGCTACAACGGCCAAATATAAACTATGGAACATAGAAGATAATTTGAGAAACATCTCAGTATTTTTTGTTCATACAGTGAAAGTCAGCTTCGTGACAAACTTTAATGTTCCACAAAAGAAGGTTTAAAACGACATGAGGGTCAGTAAATGATGGCAGAATTGTATTTTTTTGGGGTGAACTATACCTTTAATGTTTTTAATTTTATTATTATTATTATTTTTATGAAATGATACACTAAATAAGAAACTAAATCTGCCAGCAGGTGGCGGTAGAAGTCTTTATGAGACATTATGAGATTCATTCAGGAATGAAGTAAATGGCTCTCTTTATGAGCGGATCTTTGAATCATTGATTCACACGATTCGTTCAAAACACGGATTCATTCAGAAACTGAACACGTCTGTGTTGCTCAGAGACTTGCTACAGTTCTGCTGTGGATTGAGAACATTAGTTAGATGGAAGAGATGTGTTTTAGCCGTTTCTTGAATATATGTCGCGTGTGTCTGTGTCGCAGTTCCTGGATCTGATCTCGTCCTCGGCCCGCTGGGATCAGAAGAGCATCGAGACGCCCATCATGCTGAAGGAAGGGTGAGAGACGCTCACAGACCTCACAGCTCACTGTGTTAGTGCCAGACCAATCAGCATGTGTGTGTGTGTGTGTGTGTGTGTGTTTCTCTGCTGGACGCAGGAGCGTTAAACTCGTTATTAAGAGGTTTGATGCCAAAGGCTCTGGCAGGTAAGCTGCTGTTGTGACCTTTGACCCTTAACCTCCTGACCCCTGCCTAGCCTCCTCAGTGTCTCTGTTGTTCTCCTGATGTTCCTGATGGTCTCTCCCTTTCCTGTTAGCAGTGTATCAAAATAAACTACAAAATACAGCAGCCACTATCGTATTTTAAAAATACTAAAAAGCGTGAAACCTTCACCATTACACTGACTCGGACTGAGGTTCGGATTAGACGTCAATTAGGGTACAATATTCAGCAATCAAATATTTATTTATCAATCATGGGACACCTATTTGAAAGCTGAAAACAGACATTTTAGCATTTCAGCAATTATTAAATGATCAATATGTTTTGATTTTAAACGTAGCCAGAAACGCTGAATGTACTGAGAGCCGTCGAGGACACATAAACACTGCTGTTGAGACTGCTTCTCCTCTGACCCTCCAGATTCATGATCAAACGAGCTCAAGGGCGAAACCGCTTCGGTCTGAAGAACTTCAAGAAGAGATGGTTCCGGCTGACCAACCACGAGTTCACTTACCACAAAACCAAAGGTAACGCAAAAGGTTTGTCCCAAACTCTCGCTTCAGGTGTGTGAGGCGTCTGCCGTTCATCATGTGTTTGTGAAGAAACAACTATTTTACTTCAAAACTATAAATATATGTATTTTTTCAGAATGATAAAATAAATATAAATAATCACAATGATAATAGAAATATAAATAATGGCAAATATACAGTTCATTTGAATTTTACTTCAAAACTATAAATATATGTATTTTTCAGAATGATAATAGAAATATAAATAATGGCAAATATACAGTTCATTTGAAAAAATTGGGGTCAATAAGATTTTAAAAAAAAAAGAACACTTTTATTCATCAGGGACGCATTAAATTGATACAAAGTGTCAGTAAAGACATTTATAATGTTACAAAAGATTTCTGTTTCAAATAAACGCTGTTCTTCTGAACTTTCTGTTCATCGGTGAATCCTGAAAAATAAAACGCATCACGGTTTCCACAAAAATATTGAGCAGCACAACTGTGTTCAACATTGATAATAATCAGAAATGTTTCTTGAGCAGCAAATCATCATATTGAATGATTTCTGAAGATCATGTGACACTGAAGACTGGAGTAATGATGCTGAAAATACAGCTGCACATCACAGAAATAAATTACACTTTAACACATATTCACATAGAAAACAGTTACTTTAAATTGTAATAATATTTCACAATTTGTACTGTAATTTTAACTAAATAAATGCAGCCTCGGTGAGCAGAAAAAAATTATTTCAAAAACATTAAAAATATTACTGATCCCAAAGACATAAAAACACATGAAAACAGTCATATATAGAAATATAGGTCATAGGTCAGAGTGATTTTTAAAAGGTGCAGTGGACACCAGAGACAAAGACTGAGCAGAACACACCGGTATACACGAATCAATCAAACGTTTTCCTGTCCGTACAGCCGCTTGTACATCCATCCTTGAGTGTGTTTTGTGTTGTTGTTGGTGTGTCTGTGTGGTCACCAGTGCTGATGTGTGTCTGTGCTTGTGTCCAGGAGAGGGCGCTCTGTGCAGCATCCCTATTGAGAACATCCTGGCTGTAGAGAGACTCGAGGAAGAGTCCTTCAAAATGAAGAACGTAAGAGAAACCACTTCAGATTCACATCTGTGTCCCTGCAGCACAAAAGCAGTCTTTTATGCCAAAAATCATTAGGATATTAAGTAAAGATCATGTTCCATGAAGATATTTTGTAAATCTCCTACTGTAAATATATCAAAACTTAATTTTTGATTAGTAATATGCATTGCTAAGAACTTCATTTGAACAACTTTAAAGATGATTTTCTCAATATTTAGATTTTTTTGCACCCTCAGATTCCAGATTTTCAAATATTGTCCTCCTAACAAACCAGACATCAATGGAGAGATTATTTTTCAGCTTTCGGACGATATATAAATCTCAATTAAAAAGAAATGGCCCTTCTGACTGGTCTTGTGCTCCAGGGTCAGATCTGATTGTGTCATAGACATCTCCTGCAGCAGCGCTGTGGTTTTCCTGCAGATGTTCCAGGTCATCCAGCCGGAGAGGGCGCTCTACATCCAGGCTAATAACTGTGTGGAGGCGCGCGACTGGATCGACATCCTGACCAAGGTCAGTCAGTGTAACCGCAAGCGTCTGAGCACTTACCACCCGTCTGCGTTCCTCAACGGACACTGGCTCTGCTGCAAGCTGTCTGCGGACACGGCTCCCGGCTGCACGCCCTGCACAGGGTGAGTCCACAGCGCTCCTGTTTCTGCGGCTAAACACTTCTATTGTTAGACTCCTGACCAGCGTTACAATATTCCCCTACTCCCTCAAAAGTAACTATTGAATTCGATGGAGTCAGTGAAGTAAATTTAGAGAAAAACCAAAGCAAAATCACCGAGCAACGTTACATCTTTTCCCCCACTTCTTTTCTTAATAATCATTACTATATTAATAATCACAATGTAGCTGTTTTTTATTTTATCTTTGTTGGTATAAATAAGAATGGATGCAAAAAATAAACAACTATAAGAACAAGTGCATTACCTACTTTTTTCATTTTACATCTAAACATAAGCGTTCAAGTAAGAAAAACACAGTAAAATTAGTTTTTTAATGCACTGGACAATTTTGACATTTTTGTCTATTTTGCTTCTATTTGTCTTTCACACAAGTGAAATATATATATATATTTTTTATATTATGTATTTTTTAAAAGGTGTTTTAATTTTAAATCTAATTTAATCTATTTATTTAATATTTTATACATTTAATTGTTTTTAATATAATTTTATTACGCTTTATCTATTTGTGATCTCAGTTTTGTGATTTTGGTTTATTTTGCTCCGTATCATGTCTCTTCTTTCAGTCTAGAGGAAAGAAACGGTGCAAAATACACATTTATTTTATTGCACTTTCTCTAGTCGCGTCTGTAGATTTCAATCTTTAAAGAGTTTTGTCTTTTACAAACAGCAAACTGTACCGTTTTATTCCTCGCTCTATTCTGAAGGTTTGTTCGTATTTCCTTCACACTGATTTACACAACATTTTACTCCTAAAAACATGGTGAAAATGAGTTTGTTTTCTGTCTGTCAACAAAATCAAACAAGATAATGAACCTGGATTTATCTAATCTTCAGATTTATGTGCTGCAGATTTATGGATGCAAATAAGTGCACATTTAATTAGATAATGCCTTATTTACATATTTAAACATAATATCTAGGAAACGTTTGTGTCTGTGTTTCTGTGGTTCAGGGGACTTCCAGCCAACATCCAGCTGGATGTAGACGGAGACCGAGAGACGGAGCGGATCTACTCGCTCTACAGCACATACATGGCCAAACTAGTCAAGATGCAGGGTGAGAGAGAGAACACACTACTGAACGATCACTACACATTTACATTCATGCCTATGACACACACTTATCCAAAGTGATTGACACGGCGTCCAGTGGTGGTCAACTCAGGAAACTTACAAGTCTGACTTCAAAGTACTTCAATTAAAGGGATAGTTCACCCAAAAATGAAGATTCAGTCATTAATTACTCACCCTCGTGTCGTTCCAAACCCGTAAGATCTTCGTTCATCTCCAGAACACACATTAAGATGATTTTGATGAAATCCGAGAGCTCTCTGACCCTCAATAGACTGCAAAGATCCTGACATCAGGGGTTCAGCCGTATCAAGTCATTTTTTTTGTTTTCTTTGTGCACAAAAAGTATTCTCGTAGCTTCGTTTAATTACGGTTGAACCTCTGATGTCACGTGGATTATTTTATGTTTCTGAGCCTTGATCGTGTAAGGATCCTTGCTGTCTACGGAGGGTCAGAGAGCTCTCGGATTTCATCAAAAACATCTTAATTTGTGACCTGGAGATGAATGAAGATCTTACGGGTGAGTAATTAATGAATTTTCATTTTTGGGTGAACTATCCCTTTAACATTCTTATTCAGTTGTAGTTGAAGGACTTAAAATATCAACACACCCAGTTTTAGTTTATGTTAAGCCAAAAAGGTTGAGAATTTTATGGTGGAGAACATTACAGTGAGAATGAACACAATGAGGTTGCTGGCGTGACTCAGTACGATGCATCAGCGTGTCTCGTCTGTGAATCCAGAGGCGTGTGGCAGTAAGTCGGTGTACGACGGTCCTGAGCAGGAGGAATACTCCACGTTTGTGATCGACGACCCGCAGGAGACGTATAAGACCCTGAGACTCGTCATCTCAGCCGTACAGACACTGGAGCAGCAGCACATGCAGTACAAACGAGACAAGTTCAGGAAAACCAAGTACGGCAGCCAGTAAGTACCACAGAAGCAAAATCATGATCTATAATATCTTAATATCTTCAGGTCTTAAAGTTGCATTTCACATATTAGAGCTGGACATTAATATAGTTATATCTTTGGACAAAAAAAGAAAATCTGACAGTTGAGATTTGATATATAGAATATATATATATTGCTTTACACTTTTTAGAATAAATGTTTCTTATTTCATATCTAGAGCTGTGCAGTAAAACAAGTTTGAGTTAAATAACTAAAACTGAAATAAAATAACTACTAGAAATAGGTAAATAGAAATATTCAGAAAAGCACAACAAAATAAAAATAAAGACAAATAAAATAAAAATGACAAAAACACATAACAAAATAACTAAAGCTGAAATAAAAATAAATAAAAGATAATAGAAATATAAAAAGAAAAAAAAAAACAAAAAAAACACAGGCTAATAACAAAAAAACAAAAACAAAAAAAAAGAAAAATAAAAACATATAAAAAAATAATAAAAAAAACAAAAAAAACACAAGAAAATAACTAAAGCTGAAATAAAAATGAATGAAAGATAATAGAAATATAAAAAGGTAATAAAAATTACAAAAGCACATAAAATTACTAAAACTGAAAAATAGAGACAAATAGAAAGATTAAAAAGGTAATAAAAATTACAAAAAAGCATGTAATGTTACTAAAACTTGAAAATAAGAGAAACAGAACAATATATAAAAATAAAAACTAATAAAAACGACAAAAGCACATAAACTAAAATTAAATTGAAAACTGAAAATATAAAAATAAAATCTAATTCAAAATATTAATACATACTTTAATAGTATACAAAGAATCCTAAAAAACTTACTTTGACTTACTGGTTAACTTTATTTGATGTTTATAAATTAAAAGTTGTTGTTGGTCATTCTAAAGCATCACGTGTTTGTGTTTACAGGGAACATCCAATCGGTGATCAGAGCTTCCAGTGTTACATCCGTCAGCAGTCAGAAAGCTCCACCTACTCCATCTGACCACGCCCACTGCAGACACCGTTCCACGGCAACAGTCGCGTCTCAGACAGGAAGGCGGTCACAGACGAAAGCTAAACCTCTGGTGTTTTTATACGGTTTTAACCAATCAGCAGCCGCCATGCACATCCATGGACGATGTAGCTCCGTTTTAACGTTTGATGATGTTTTTAAGCTAGGAGACGAGCAGACGTCCTCTAGCGGTGGATGTTTTTATAACAGAGTATTGGACTGTAGGACAGATGTCACGATCCTCTGCTTTGACAGGCTCTGGTTGTGGATGTGAGAGCTGTAAGCGTGTTTTGAACTCTGCTCTGTTTCTGCCTGCTCTTCCCTCCGTTCACACGCGTCCAGTATTGATGTCACGCCCGCAGAAGCAGCGCTGCATTGTGGGAAGCGTGTGGTGTGGTGTCTTACAGCATGCAGATGTCCAGCATGTGGCGTGGCGCTGATGGTTTGTGGGTCCAGTCGTGTTCAGCATCACACTTGTGTTTTTATACTCTCTGTTACGTCTCACGTCCTGTAAATTCACTGATATCCTGCTCTGGTTACAGCATGTGTGTGTGTGTGTGTGAGAGAATCTGAAATAAGGATCATGAGTGTGTTTCATTGATTAATTATCAATAATAATTCCCAGTTCATCACATCACACTTTATAGAGATATTTAATATGGATTTACTATTTTGATGCATTTCATAAAACCTGTCAAGATCATGTCCTGCTCAAACTTCACCCTGAAATCATATAATATTAATATATTATAAATATATATCTAATAATATACAAATAATAATTAATATTAAAATACGTATAATATTAAAATATTAAAATCACATTATTTTAATGCAAAATATTTTACTGTAATGTACGGTAGCCCATTTCTGCCACAAAATGAAAAAAATTAAAAAGGTAATTGTCTTTTTATCCCAGAGTTCAGACTTTTTTCCCCAGACTTGAGTTTATATCTCTCACTTTTTAGTTTTTATCTTGCAGTCTGAGGTTGTTGTTGTTGTTTTCTCAGAATTGTGAGAAGAAAGTCATAATTGTGAAATAAAAAGTCAATTACTTTTTTTGTATTGTTTTATCCCGTGGCAGAATCAAGCTTCCATGCTTCATATTGTTTATGGTGAAAATCATTTCGAATTTTCTTATGATTTTGGGGTGAAAGATGAGCTGGAGATTTCCCGCTTGTGTTCTTTTGTCAGTATGGTGTTGTATTTTTAACACAGTTGTGTTTCTGTACGTCCCTCAGTGATGCATGTTTCAGTGCTTAGATATTTGAAAACAGACCCGATTTCTTGCCCAAATGAATTGCTATTTATTTTTATATCGCAGAATAATGTTTTTGTGGGAACAATTAATCAAATCAAAACTCCGAGTAATCCATGCGCACAGTATGAAGTATGCAATAATGTGACCTATGAGTAATTGTGTGTTTGATCTGTAATTAATGAAGGATCCTCGAGAAGGGCCAGCAGTGTGTGTACAGACCAGCCCACTGAACGACACACACGTCTTTCCTTCGTCCAAATGAAGGCAATAGCAAAGAGATCCGTGTCCGAGTCTTTATTCCCAAATACTGTTTGCTTCTCAAAAACACGAAACATAAAAGAGATGAAAAATGACTTCAGGAACAAACATGAAGATGCAATAGTGTTGTTTTCAGTGTTAATCTCTTACGATCATTAACCATGGATTTATTATAGCAGCACTGTAGTGACCATGGTTTTTTCTGTATTGATTACCATTTGTATAACCACAGTTTTACTTTAAATACCATGGTTAAACTGTGGTATGGTGTTTTGGTTTCATTTATAGTAAAACCATGGTTAATTTTCGTAAGGGATGGATTTTACTGATCAACTAATGCTGTGTTTCACTCAGTTCAGAGGAAAGTTTTATTGCTCAGAAGTTGCTCCTCATGAGGTCAGATGTTTCTCCTAAAACATCTGTGGAGAAATAAAACAGACCCGGTTCATGTAGTAAGCTCACAAAAAACCGTGGAGCAGCTCAGAACATTTGTTGAGGAATGAGTTCATACTGAGGTCTGAGCAACAAAGTAACAATGTTTCAAAAAAATAGCGGTTTCTTTCTTTCTTTTGTTTGTCTGCTGAGAACTTTCTCAAATTTCTTTCTTTTGTTTGTTCAGTGAGTCAAACCGCAAACTTTTAACTGGGCAAATAAATTAAGAGGTTAAATTAATTATTTATTAAGAACAAATCAGCTGCAATTCCTGTTACATAATTTCCTTTTAACTTCAGTGTGTCCACTCGCCTGCCTGAGCGCAGCGACCAGCTGAGGGCTACTAGTCTACCCATGGTTAACCCATACTGGCCCGTCATGAGCGTGTGGCCGAACTAGAGGAAGGTGAGCAGGAAGAACCCCGTGTTTGAGTTCGGTTCCGAAGCGGGAGTCTCTGGAGCGGCTGACCGTGTCGAAGAGCGGGAGCATGCGGAGGCTGTCTGCGGCGCGGAGCGGCTCTCTGCTCGGCCTCGTGCTGCTGCTGCTGCGCGCTGAACTCTGCGGAGCACAGCGATGTGAGTAAAACACTAACTAACCCAGAACGCTTCAGCGAGATCAAAACATTCACTTTACCAACCGTTTACTGTCACAGTGTGATTAAAAGCGTCCAGGAACAGTTACTTTGACCAGCCGTTTTCTGAGCAGTATTTACCTTTACATTTACCACAGTTTACACCAGAGTATTTGGTTCATGTTACTACCAAACTGTGGCAACTTGGTATTTATCGCTAAGAAATGAACCAAAATGACCGCGAGAGTGTTTAAAGCAGATCTCGCAGTAGTATTGTGGTTGTATATCAGAAACAGTAACTACAGTATCTGTGGCAGTTTGGAGGAAAAAGTACCATGGTTGCTATAGTACATTTTTTGTAGCATATGACATGAATATGATGACTGTATGTACTTGTTTGAGTTGAAATGCAATCACAGTGTTACAATGTTTCTGAAAACAACATTTACAAAGCAACATTGAAGCAGCGTTTCCAAAAGTAACATTGTTTACAGAATTAACAGTATTAGCTGTTTCCAAAACCAAGTTACAATGTTGCGGTGTAACAAAAGTAATTGAATGCTTTTCCAAAATAAACAGTATTTCTTTACAAAGTAACAATTTTAGTGTTCAACAGTGTTCACAGAAGTAACAAAGTGACAATGTTTCTAAAAATAACAGAATTTACAAAGCAACAATGTAGCAGTGTTTACAAAAGTAACAGCATTTACAAATGAAGAATGTGCAGTATACAAAAGTAGCTATGTTTCAAAAAAATAACAGAATTCAGAAAGTGACAACTGTAGCAGTGTTCACAAAAGTAACAATGTTTACAAAATTAACAGCATTTGTGAAGTTACAATGTTGCAGTGTTTTACAAAAGTCACTGTAAGTGTTTACAGAAGTAAGAGTGTAAGCTCCAGCAGACTGCATTACCTTCTAATGCTTTACAGACATAACAATATGAAGTGATGTGACTGAGGAAGTGCAGTATGGCCATTTTTATTCATACTTGCATTGTGTGTGTGTGTGTGTGTGTGTGTGTGAGTGAATGAAACTAATCTACCTTACAGACTGACAACAGATAGTTAAAATCGATAGTCTTGTTTAAAATACATCACGCTCTGGTTCATCTCAAGCTCTGTGTCAGTGTTATTCCAGAAATGTGCTCCAGTAAGAGACTCCAGCAGTGGCACGTGGGGAAATAAATCCCTGCGTAACTCCACTGACCCGCACAATGAAGGCATTTGATCGAGTTAAAGCTGATGTTCATGAAGTGGACTCATTTTCTGAAGATCTGTCTGGTCTTCACTGAGCTTTATGTTATAGTCTTTCATATACTATAGCGCTACCATGGTACATTGTTTAAACCGTGATTATACATACATAGAACTTCAAATCAATGATAGATTGATATATGTGACCCTGGAGCAAAAAAACTGTCATAAGGGTACTTTTTTTGAATTTGAAATGTATACAGTATGTGAAAATGCTGAATAAATAATCATTCCATTGGTGTATAATTTGTTGGGATTGGACAATATTTGGCCGAGATACAGCTATTTGAAAATCTGGAATCTGAGGGTGCAAAAACATCTAAATATTGAGAAAATCATCTTTAAAGTTGTTCAAATGAAGTTCTCATCAATGCATATTACTAATCAAAAATTAAGTTTTGATATATTTATGGTAGGACATTTACTAAATATCTTCATGGAACATGATCTTTACTTAATATCCTAATGATTTTTGGCTTAAAAGAAAAATGGATAATTTTGACCCATACATATATCCATAAATATACCTGTGCTTCTTAAGACTGGTTCTGTGCTCCAGGGTCACGTGTACAGACCGGTATGATCCGTCAGAGATATTGGCTGATAACGGTGCAGAAGCTTTAGCTTTAAAAAAGCCTAGAGACTGTTTTTGTGAAGGAATGATGAAATGTTTTCAGTGTTTTCGAGTAAATATTGTGTATAACGTGTGTATGCACTCACTGGCCATCAAAACCGCAGTATTACCATGGTGTTTGGTGAAATGGCATTTTACCGTTCAGTAAGTGATGTGAAGGCACTCAGACGCTCAGATCTGAAGTGTGCTCTCGTGTCCAGTTCTCTCACAGAATAAAGCGTCTCAGTTCCTGCTGCGACACAGACGAGCTAACACTCTGTTTGAGGAGAGCAAGAAAGGAAACCTGGAGCGCGAGTGCATCGAGGAGCTGTGCAATAAAGAGGAGGCGCGGGAAATCTTCGAGAACAATCTGGAAACGGTGAGTTGTGTCAGCTGATGGATGCCTCACCTCGTTGAATGCAGGAGAGCACTCTTCAGAAATAAAGAAATGTTAGTTTATCACACTGGTAATGAATCACTGCATGGCTTGTGATGTCTGGAAATAATCTCATGAAGACATTTGTTCTCTGCTCTTTCAGGAATATTTCTATCCCAAGTATGTTGGTAAGTCGTCCTCATTATTTTTGTGCAAATCAACACTTCCAGTAATCCTGAGCGTGTACAGTGGCTCGGAATCTGATTATAAAACTCACTGGAACTGAAGCTGCTTTGACTCAAAGAGTCCCTGTACAACGAGAAGAGACCAACAAAACAGACTCAGTCATTTTCTTCCTTTTTTAACAGAGAATATTCTATATTTACAATAATCATATAACTAAATACAAAGTAAGGCAAGACACTACAGGTGTATAGACTAACAGATATGAAGCTGATTAATCACAGCACATAAGCACGGGTTTCTGAAATGCTCTGTTTAAATATGCAAATTAGGCATTATCTAATGAAATAGGCAGTAATTTGCATACATTTCCAGCACATAGATCTGAAGATTGGATACAGTCAGACTCATAATTCTTGTTTGATTTTGTCATCATATTTCCAGAGGGGACTCTGGATTTCTCTTTTTATCGCTCCATAAATTAGAAAATGCTGTCAACAGGCAGAAAACAAAGACGTTTTCACCAGGTTTTTAGGAGTAAAATGTTGTGAATGAAATATGAACAGACCTTCAGAGCATACAGTAGTTTGCCGTTTGTAAGAGAAAAAACTCTTTCGAGATTGAAATCTACAGACACAAATAGATAAAGTGCAGTAAAATCAACGCTTCAGTGTGTATTTAGGATGGTTTCTTTCTTCTAGTCTGAAAGAAAAGAAGACAAAATAGAATAAAAAACTGACAAATGCATGAAAACACCGGTTTTGTCTGCGGTGTCTTGACTTTAAATAAAATGAATGATGGAAGAATTGGTGCAGATTTTGCCTAAATGAAACTATCGTTCAGTAGCAGCTTGTTAGGAAATGTTTTTTTAAATTTAATAAAAGGGTTGAAGTGTGATAAATACAGTCAGTATTACAGTGAGATTGAGAGGCTGCTGTAGAAACAGAGAGTATATTGTTACACGATCCTGAACTGAATGAAGCACTTGTATTATTTTTGCTTAAGATTGAAATTGTAATGGTTTATGACACAGACAGACTGAAGCGTGTGTGTGTGTGTGTGTGTGTGTGTGTGTAGTGTGTCTGGGCTCTCACCGCGTCGGGATCAATACTCCAAACTCTCAGCCTGGGATCCCTCAGAACCTGCGCACCTGTGTTCAAGGTGATTTAGTGTTACTTACAGTGTATGTCTGTGCTTTCTTCTGCACTGGAAGCTGCTGTCGTCTTGGTAACCCAGGTTAAAAAAAGTTTGCTTCCATAGTGTAGTTAAAGTGCTCTATTTTCACTCACTAATTTTGTACTTAATATACTAAAAATGATTCTTTAGTACTTCTTAAGATCAACTGTGCTATTTCGGGACACCGTGAATATAAACTAAAATGCACTTTTAAGACTATCTCTGGATTTAAAAACGTGACCCTGGATCTGAAAGCTGAATAAATAATCTCTCCATTGATGTCTGGTGTGTTAGGAGGACAATATTTGAAAATCTGGAATCTGAGGAAGCAAAAAAATCTAAATATTGAGAAAATCATCTTTAAAGTTGTTCAAATGAAGTTCTTAGCAATGCATATTACTAATCAAAAATTAAGTTTTGATATATTTACGGTAGGAAATGTTACAAAATATCTTCATGGAACATGATCTTTACTTAATATCCTAATGATTTTTGTCATAAAAGAGAAATGTATAATTGTGACTCATACAATGTATTGTTGTCTATTGCTACAAATATACCTGTGCTACTGATGACTGCTTCTGTGCTGCAGGGACACAGATGTATTTAGTAAGCATTTGTAGTACACTTGAACCCATCTTTCATACACTAGTACACTCAAATCGCGACTAAAGTGTGTTAAAAGCACATTTTAGTTTATATTCACGAAATCACAAAATAGCACATATTAAAATACTCAAAAAATATCAAAAATAATAATAATTAAAAAATCTAAAAAACAAATTTTAATAAAAAAATTATTAAACCAATTTTTTTACATTATTAGAGTACATTATGGAAGTGTACTTTTTTTTTTTACCCTGGGAGTAAATGTTTGGTAGTAAAGCTCTTTGTGACGTCTGACTGGTCCAGTTGTGTCAGTGTGGAGTGTGTTTGTTTCAGAGATCAGTAACCAGTGTCTGCCGCTGCCGTGTCACGCGGACGGTTATGAGCGCTGTGTGGACGGTCAGGGCTCCTTCACCTGTGTGTGTAAAGCGGGATGGAGGGGTCAGCGCTGTGAGCAGGGTGAGATCACCTTCATCTTCACACGACTCGTGATGAGCACAGACAACAGAGACAGAATTCACTCACACTCTGATTTCCAGCATGCACTCATTCAAGGCTGTTCTATTCAATTCATGTAAAGTTACATCTTTGGGACGTGACGAGACGAGCTTAAATTACATATCAAGCACTTATGAAATAACATTTCATTTGTGCATTAGTTCCACTTATGTTAATAAAGTTTATTGATTAAGGCAAAGCAAGTTAAATGACTTGTGAACACAGTTGTTGAGAATAATGGTGATCTTGTGTGCAATTCTTAAGACGACCACAAGATTTATCTGGAGCAGATATTACAAAACCGATGAAAAATGCTTAAATAAAGGGGAAAATATCGATAAAACCGATTATCAGTAAAACCGATTATCGGTCAATTTCTAAGTGTGAAACTCTGAATTTTCCTTAATCCTTCATTTAAACTTTCTTTAATTCTTTAGTCTTTAATGCTTTTTATAAATTTACAATAAATTTTCCAGTAACTTAAAATAATATAGCGTTTTTTAGTTTACAGTAAACCTAAGTTGCATGTTCCAAATCCAATAGTATTGTACAATTATGATTGAATATATAATAGTTCAATTTACAACACCTTTGAAAATTTAATAAAACATTAAAAACGTCTACAAAGACACAAGATGCAAGCCTAATACTGAAAACACACCTGATATGCACTATTTATTCATCATTTTTTACAAGTAGAGGTACAAATTATTTCTGAATTTTTTTTTTTTTATTCTTTTTTTTTTTTTTGCATCCACATCTCACTCCGACCAAATGACTGGAGCTCACAATGCATCACAATTACATCTTCACAGGACTTGAATGCATCATAACAACAACGAGGTCATGGGTTTGATTCCCAAAGAATCAGACGTAAACCTTAAATGCAATGCAGATTAGTTTGGATAAAAGCTTCTGACAAATGCATAAATGTAAATAATGCATTTACATGCATAGGTTACAATGCCACCTACTGCTCAGAAGTCAGTACTAGTGGTGCACAGATGATTATTATTATTTATATTTATTTTATTGACTCCTTTTGCTCACAGATATTAATGAGTGTGAAGACCCAATATTCCCTGCGGGCTGCAGCCAAAAGTGTGAGAACCTCCCCGGCAGCTTCATGTGCAGCTGTGAGAAGGGCTTCTACATCCACCACAACATCCACTGCATCGGTGAGGGTCACTGCACAGGTCAGGGGTCAGAGGTCAGCGCTGGCTTCATGTCTGCCAGATGAGTCCGAGCTCCAGCAGCTCTTCCAGGAATCCTGGCATTTTCCTGTAAAAGAGAAACACAATTCCCTCCAGCTGTTGTTGAGGTCCAGCGTTCAGAATAAAACCACACACACACACACACACACTTAAAGGTTGATTACGTAACAGTGTTTTTAAGCTCATAAATCATCAGACACTGTTTCCCTTTGGCAGAAACGATGTTCCTGTGACTTTATCTGCAGGATCCACAATGTCGTGCATGTGATTGTGTGGTGTTTGTAGTCTCTGGACGCATGCACTCAAATCTTTCCTCATGTTAGAATAACAGTGCAGTGATGAAATCACACCAGTGGAATTCTGGGAATAATGAAAACAAATCTGTGACTAGACTGCAGCTCTGTTCTTCTTGAGGTGCACGCTGGGATGCTGGTGAAGGAGGAACGATGCTTTTCAGTGCAAGTCAAACTCGCTGCAAGCGTTGAAGCAGAAGTGTTTAGATCAAGAGGAACATCAGATCAGAGATGTGCTGCTGTAGATTCATTCAGTGATGCTCATCAGGGTTATCAGTGACTCCAACTAAAACCATCAACAATTGTTACTTGAAATAAAAGTTATTTATTTAGTTCATTATACATACTGATTATTTATACTTCCTTTATATCAGCTTTCAGCTAGTTGCCAAGGCAACATTTCAAATTTTTTATTTACTTTAAATTGAACT